>NC_136649.1:3273107-3468107 GCF_949748355.1 Melanostigma gelatinosum | reverse complement strand
TCATTCCCGAGTAAAGGAGACCTATTGGCACATACAACTGGCCTGCTAATCTATATTTATGCTTTTATCCAAATGGAAAATGTTTTATCTCCTCCTCTATAGATGACGTTTTTGTCAATCCTTCTTTATTTGATAGAGCGAGACAAGGCAAGACGAAAACAAGACTTTCACCCAGGAGAGCGCTGTTCATGTCCAATGTGAAACCAAGTCAACGTTGAGTTTTAACTCGGGGACGTTGTTTAAGGAACAAACATACTTATTTTAACACAAACCATGATCTTTTCCTAAACCAAACCAAGTGCGTTTGTTGCGCAACTAAACCTAAAATCTAAGTCGATTTACAACGGAAGTTTATTTTGCAAAGGAACTGTATGCGCCTCACAAGCGGCCACAGACATGCCGTCCTGACGCGTCCGACGCTGACTCCAGGGGGCAGCTGCGGTTTTTGAAGAGGTGGGAGTGAGAATGTGTCGCAACATCATTTAATCCATTTTCATAAATTGCCACATTAAAATGATGCAAAACATAAATTCTGAACTTGTCATTCATCATTCTCTCCATCCATCTGTCCAACCGTTCATGCGCTCATTCATGAACGTGTGTGATCTATCAGTCGCGTTACACACGCACTGCAGGCGTGACACCATCTAACTTTAACTGCATGGTCCTCCTCCTCAGGGTTCAGCCCGTTCAAGCTCTTCATATGGCAGAGTAAGCATCACCCTCCCTCCCTCCCTGCCTCCCTCCCTCCCTCCTCGCTCTCATGTCCGTCCCCACACCAACACATCATAAATTGTTGAGGGGCCTGAACGTCGCTCTGTTATTTCCAGATGTCCCTAAATATTCATGCCTGTTGGTTTTGGACGATGACGGGGGCCGTTGCCCTGTTTGGATGTCTCTTTTTATTAAACATGATTTATTAACACCACACTTACTGTACTGTGGAGCCCCTCAGCCCTAATGGTGTGTTTCTTTATGAAGGCCCATAAATGTTTCAACGGGAGAAAAATAAAATGATGAAAGGCAGGGATACCTTGTAAATCTTATTAGCGTAGCAGCGAGGGAACGACCTGGAGTACTGTAGGGTGATCCAAACTATATATATATATATATGTATGTAGATATATTGTACATAAAACTTAACTGTGGTTACCATGGCGGTGGAAAAGAAACCCTTCTTTGAGGACAGCAAGGAAGGAAAAAAGGGAAACAACGTATGAATCCAGCTCATCTAGACAGAGACTGAGCACAGAGCACTGTGAGAGTGCACACGTGTGAGTGTGTAACCTTGATTGTGAGCAAAGACTACCCCCCCCCCCACCGAGAGCATCTCTCATCGGGCAGATCGTTGCTCTGTTCTATCAAAGCTCCTCTGGAACAACCCGCAGTACAAGCAGGAGAGAGCGCTTCCATTCAACATGTGCAATCCACTTTGAAGTGGGACAGAAACCGTTTTGCGCACATAGATTTTCTCACAGAAAATGGACTTTTTATGTCTAAATAACAGGGTGCAGACATGATAGCACCCCGCCCCAAACATCTGTGTTCCTTCATGCAGTGGCCAACTCTTTACACAAGAGCTCACTGTCAGACATTCAAAAATACATAAAACGTCAATGGAATGATAATGTCCCCTTGATTTGAAATCTAAGCTTTGAGAAGGTTCCGTGTCTCACTCTCTTCCTCTGCTTTCGTCAGCGTGTACTTTTGCTGCTTTTTCTGCACTGAAATCAGAGATCGCTTGCCAATCACTGTGGGTGGTACTGTCATTTCTGTTCAATTTATTTTATGAATTTAAAAGGTTCTGTAGGTGGCGCTCTATTCTTTCTCTGTTTGGCCATTGTTCCTCCCACTTCTTTTCCTGCTCCCACAGCAGCACCAGCATGTGTGTCACACTCACTGTTAACAACTATTTGTTGGGGCTTCATTGTTTTCTACAACTATAATCATTGCTTCAAGCATACAGTATGGAATGAAACACATCACCTGCATTCTATCTTAAATACAAAAGAATAAAGAAAGGGTTCAGTTTCAGAACTGTACTTGTTGTTTTCTGTATCTTCGTGTAGAACGAACGGGTCTGGACCAAAGAAGACACCTGATGGGAGAATGTGCCACTGGACTGGGATCACATTTGGAAAGGTATAGCAGATACCTTCAACAACTCCAATCAAAAGTTTCTTAATGGAACTCACTCTGTCACCGTACAGACGGACTTGTAGGCTCTTACACGCGCATGTTTCGGTTCTGTAAGGTCGTTTCTCTCATTTGGAAAATAGTGTGCTCCTTATTGACTAAGGACTTGAATGATGTCGTTCCATCCACCCTACTGTATTGCTCCTGAATGACTTGTCCTTGCTTAATCTTTCACAACATCACAAACTGCCTAAACAGCTGTTACTCTCACAAAACCCCAGTGATTATGTGTTTATCTCCATGTTGAATGGTGCAGGACAGAACCGTCCTATCCATGACATGAGCCGTCAGTAACATCCAACAATGTCACGTGACTGTATCACAACACACTGCCCAGTGTGTTGTATGGAGATCTGTTTAGGGGGGCGGGTGTCACCATTAGTGTTAATTGGTTTTGTTTTTGTGTTTCCTAATGCATTTAGATTGTTCTTATTTTTTCAAATTTTCTCATGTGTTTTATTTTTTTCATTTCCAGTCACATATTAATAAAAATGTGATATACACATATGAGAGTGAGCTGTCTGTTTCACGAATGAAGTGAATGGAATGTTGAAAATAGTCCAAACCTGCTAGATGTTAAAAGAAACACACACACACACACACACACACACACACACACTCAGAGTGCCTATCTGAAGCCGTCAGCCTCTCTCTGAGGGTCCAGGTTTCAGGCCTGCACCAGTGCTGTCTTCTACAGCGAGTGACTCCAGCAGTAGAATAGAAACAACAGCGACAATGAAAGTCGTGTCGGCTCCGCGTCTTCCCCTCAAGGCTCCTCGTGAGCGTTGGCCCCAGAAAGCACGCGCGTCTCTGCGGCTCACCAGATGTCGGAGAGCCCTGATATCTGTCTGTCTGTCGCTCCCTCTTAGCGCCCCATGGGAAAATGGCACGGCAGTAATGAAGGTTAGCCTGCTTATTGAGGATTAGGAGGAGGCCCGTCCTTCTCTGCGTCTCTGTGTCTCAGTTAGGCCCTGGATCAATGTCGTTATGGGCCAGGATGAATAACACGGAGTCACGTCGAGCCAAGCGCCAAAAGTTTAGGTTGGCTTGAAGCAAACTCCAAAGGAATTTCAGCATGTTCTCCTATTTCTACACGACACGTCAAATTGAATGTGCTTTAACATTCGCAGCGCTGCCATCAGAGAAAAACGTGTATCTCCATATTTGGTGATTTTTTATTTTTCAGATAAAATGTTCCTTTTTGGTTTGAGAAAAATCAGTTATTTCATAAAATGAAGGATCTTTTTAAAACTCGCTGGATTTCTCCACTGATTTCTTTTCTCATTTTTGAAGGTAAATTATTTTTCACAAAACAAGGATAATAGAGTGTTTTCTAATTTGTAATAGTTTTTACTTTTATTTTTGAATCGTGATCTGTCACTTGAATTAAAAGTTAATAATAATTCCTGGTAATATTTAGTATATCCTACCAAAAAGACAAGGCACATTTCCATTGTTTGTCTTGTTGCACAAACTGTCGGGAGCACTAAAGCAAGGCGGATGTACTTAACTTGTGTTGTAATTCACCATTTCATGTTACACATGGTGATTTGGTAAAAATCCTGCTGCACTTCATATTCCTATTCACCATTCATTGCCTCTAAATGCGTATGACAGAAGTCCTCCCCAAGTTTTGTAATTTGCACCCATGAATTTTAATCCACGTGGCGTATTGAGCAGCGTATATTGTGTGAGGATTTTATTCAGAACACACAAGGTCTGGGGATGTGCCGGCTGCATGAAGCGAAGGCTGCATCCCATTTCAAATGCGCTGAGGCTACAAGCACAAGATGAATTCTCACAGAAGGCTGGCATCCTTTGAAAACACGTGCGTACTGTGGATGGAGAGTGGAACGCAGATCAACATTTTATTCCGCATGCATATTGGAAAACGCAGCCGCCCAAATGTCAACAGTGTTTGTGTTGGTGATATGGATTGTAGAGTCCTCATCAAAACAAATGTGCAAATGATCCTCCTTGGAAATGAAAGTGTGCGTGGCCGTTATTAGGAGTCTTCATCACTACACAGGACACGGAGATGCCATCAGACAGAAGAAGAAGAAGAAGAAGAAGAAGAAGAAGAAGAAGAAGAAGAAGAAGAAGAAGAAGAAGAAGAAGAAGAAGAAGAAGAAGAAGAGGGGGTTTGCTGTTTGATAGAGAATAATTGGGAAACTACTGGGAATGAAACATGATAAGCAATGCAGCGATTATTGTAATATGCACTGAGACGAGCGTTTCGTGTGTTTCTATGTGTGTGTGTGTGTGTGTGTGTGTGTGTTTATCATTTTGGTGGTGGGAGGGGGAGGGGTCTGTGGGGGTGCTCAGACATCTGTCACAACAATTCACATCGTTATCAGCTTCCCTTTGTTTTCACCTTGAAGTTTTGGGAGAATGCGTTTCAGGCATATGGCGCCCGACCCACCCTCCGCCACGCACGCGCACGCGCACACACACCTACACACACAGGCACACACACACTCCCACATTGGTATTCTGTACAGTGTAGCGCTGGGGAGCCACCAAAACTGCGCTGGCACTATTAAATTTCTCTGCGACTAGGTATTTACGCCATGCATCATCTCGTGACAGTAAACACGTGTGCCGACCGACGCTAAATGCATCTGAATTAGTGTGAAGGGCTGTGGAGACAGCGTCGGAGTGGGCGCTGACAGTCGGAATGAGGAGGAGAGCGAGGGTGATGGAGACAGAAGGAGAGTGAAAACCCAGAGAGCGATTCCTAACTAGTGTGGAGCATGGCTGTGGTGGGCGACGGCAGCAGTGCAGGGCTCTAAAATGGGTTCGAGAGAGAGGAGCTGTGATCAGAATACGATAGCGCAATTTATCAGCTGGTCCACAGATCGCAGAGAGGACCCGAAGGATGTGTGTTTCTTACCTAAATGATTGCTATACCTGTTCGGATACCCCTTCCTTCGTAAAATCTTGATTCTATTCGGCTTTATTGCCTTTCATCTCCATCTTTGAAATAATAATAATAATAATAATGCATTTTATTTATATCGCGCTTTTCATGACACACAAAGACACTTTACATTAAAATCATCATATATAAAAACAATACACTAAAAACACAATAATAGTCACGCATTAAAAGCAGTTTTGAACAGGTGAGTTTTGATTTGTGATTTGAATGTGGAAAGGTCAGTGCAATCTCGGATGTTTTTGGGGAGAGAGTTCCAGAGGGAGGGGGCAGATATGGAGAAGGCTCTGTCGCCCCATGTCCGGTGCTTGGTCCTGAGTGGAAGGGACAGGAGGTTGGCATCAGAGGAGCCGACGGGATGGAGTGTGGTGGTGAAGCAGGTCGGTGAGGTAGGAGGGGGCCTGATGATGGCGGGCTTTATGAGTGAGGAGAAGGACTTTGTATTGGATCCGTTGTGGGACAGGGAGCCAGTGGAGGTTCTGGAGAACAGGGGTGATGTGGTCACGGGAGCGGGTGTGGGTGAGCAGGCGAGCAGCAGAGTTCTGGATGTAGTGGAGTTTATTTAGGATTTTGGATGATGTGCCGTAAAGAATGCTGTTGCAGTAGTCGATTCTGGAGGTGATGAAGGCGTGGATCAGAGTTTCAGCAGCAGATGAGGAGAGTGATGGGCGGAGACGGGCGATGTTTTTTAAGTGGAAAAAGGCAGTTCTGGTGATTTGTTTGACGTGGTGTTCAAAGGAGAGGTTGCTGTCAAACATGACTCCGAGGTTGCGGATGTGTGGGGAGGGAGACAGAGTGGAGTTGTCGATGGTGAGGCAGAAGTTGTGACTGGTTTTAGTGAGGGATTTGGGACCGATGATGATCATGTCAGATTTATCACAGTTCAGTTTGAGGAAGTTGGTTTGCATCCATGATTTAATGTCAGTGAGGCAGCTGGTGAGAGTGGAGTGAGTAGCAGTGGTGATGGCTTTTGTGGAGATGTAGAGTTGGACATCATCGGCGTAACAGTGAAAGTGAAGTCCATGTTGATGGATGATGTTACCAAGAGGGAGCAAGTAGAGGATGAACAGAAGAGGACCAAGCACCGAACCCTGGGGGACGCCTTGAGACAGAGGAGCAGTGGAGGAGGTGCAGTTGTTGATACTGATGAACTGTTGTCTGTTTGTGAGATATGATTTAATCCAGGAGAGAGCAGATCCGGTGATGTTGAGGGAGGATTCGAGGCGGGAGAGAAGGATGTTGTGGTTGATGGTGTCAAAAGATGCGGTGAGGTCGAGGAGGATGAGAATGTTGAGATGACCAGCGTCTGAGGAGAGGAGGAGGTCGTTGGTGACTTTAAGGAGGGCTGTTTCAGTGCTGTGCTGTGAGCGGAAACCAGATTGAAATGGCTCGAACAGATCGTTGGAGATGAGGTGGGCTTTGAGTTGTGTGGCGACAATGCGTTCCAGTATTTTTGACAGAAAGGGAAGATTGGAAATGGGACGGAAATTGCTCATGGTGTCAGGGTCAAGTCCAGGTTCTTTGAGGATGGGGGTGACAGCAGCCAGTTTAAGTGTGTCGGGGACTGAACCGGAGCTGAGGGAGGAGTTGATGATGACTGTGATGAGTGGTGAGATGGCTGGGAGACAGTCCTTGACCAGGTTAGATGGGATAGGATCCAGGATGCAGGTGGAGCTTCTCATTCCAGTTGTGAATTTAGGCAGCTCCAACGGGGACACAAGGGAGAACTGAGAAAGGGGCTGAGGGGTGGGGGGCAGGTGGAGAGATGGAAAAGGCGGGGGAGGTGTTCAGGTTGCTGTAGATGGTGTCAATTTTTGTTTGGAAAAATGAAAGAAAAGAGCTGCATTTGTTCACTGTGAAAAGTGCATTGCTACTACAGTGGGGAGCAGAACTAATTAAACCGCTATAGGAAATAAGCTGTTGTGTCAGAAACTGGGTTGTGTTGGTTTATGTTACAAGACGGTTTTCCTAAAATCTAATAGTTCAATAAAAGGGTCAATATAACTTGATCTCAACAGATTAAAGAATTGATCTCATATTACTGAACATGCAGTTCATGGAAACTTCTCATCTGGGCCTCGGCCAATAATTAATAAGGAAACTTTCAGGCTAAGGAGGATCTATATTTGAAACTTGGCACAGAAAAGAGGTTCAAACGATTGAGGAGCTCCATGAAGAAGGGTTCCCTCGTCATTCCAACAATTTCACATTGAAAGCAGAAGATAATGTATTTGCATTTTTTGTTATTATTCAGATCTCTGTCAGACGAACCTGTACAGTGTTACAGGGTCCTTTTTACACCTGAACTAGGCCGTACAGTATATAAGTGTTTTCTAAAAGCAGGAAAACAGGCTGAAATAGGAGATCTTTCCCATAGCCACGAGTATGCCTTTCTGTCTTAGTTAGTAAACTATGGAAATGTTACGGTGGCTACTTTTTCATATCTGTTGCTTATTCAGTCTCTCTTTTTTTCAAAACATGAAAAACATTTTTTTTGTGGTTTGTGTTGAGTTTGAACGGAGTGTGTTTTACAATCCAGTCAGAGTGGAAAGACTAACCAAGACTGTCTTGATGAGTTTTATGGTGTTTCTAGTAATTAGGTTTTGTACATTAATAAATTATAATAACTGTCCAAATCCCCGTTGATTTCATTTATTAAATATTCACGTCAATGCGGATCACACAGCATCATGCCAGAAGAGGGATGGTGAATCAGTGTGTCCACCTGTGTGCCATCTCATGGAGCCGATAAATAGCCGTGACTACAGCAGAGTCATTTGTACGGGGATCGAATGCAGACTGCAGCCTTTCCCACTCAAGACAAAGGCCACATGCACGCGGGTGTTAGTGGGGTTTTGTCCAGTGGGAAAGAAGCTTGATTGACAACTTCCTCTTTACCCATGCTGTCAATTGACTGGTCGACTAATTGTTTCATCTCCAATTTTGTTCAGAACTACAGCATATACAATACAGTATAGCTGTTATAACAAGTGCTGTTTGGGTTCTTTGCGTTCAGTTTATTTAGTTGTCAGTGCAATGAGCAGTGCTGTTGATGCTGTATATATTTATTGGAAAAATCTATAATGTAAAATGTGGCAAAAGGAACGAGTTCAATTCAGATTTCTCACACAAGCGTGCATCAGAAGCAGCTCGTGACCACGATCAGAACAACAACCCCATCTGAACAGGGTGTGAACAACGGGATGCGCTGCACTACCTGAAAGGGTTTGGGGTCGAGACGGCTCTCTTGGTCCGGACCTCTGCTTCCACAGGGACCTACCGACGTTCAGCTGGAGAGGAATGGCTCACCACGTCTCCTCCAAACTCATTTTCTACACAGAGGGGAAGAAGAAGACAGGAAAGCGCACATCATCAAAACCATTTTCCAGAACAATCACGTTCACATGCAGCCACGGCAGGATCTGAGGTTTCTCCCCTCTCCTTTGACTCTGGCCTCAGGAGTAGGCATGTAGCATCGGCTATGCGGCACGCACCAAGCCACCGCTGACTTCTGTCATAACGAAGGCCGCTTGTCGTGTGCGATGGGCTTGGCAACATGGGGTAATTAGCTAGATCTATCATTTTCTGCAGGAAGTGGGGACAAATATAGCTAATGATCCGTGCCTGCCTCCATGATTTCACTCCTCAGCTCTCCACCCTTTGTTAGAGGAGGAGAGGAAAGGGGGAGGGAGAGTGGTGGGAGATGTGTGGAGTGAGTACAGGGGTCGACGTCCTACCCCGTCAAAAATAAATAAATAAGACACGGAACGTGATAAAGACGGGAAAGGAAAAGAGGTGGCGGTGTGAATGAACACATGCACTCAAACGCTGCCTGTGTACTCTGCCTGTCTTTGTTTCTTTCCATCCGCTGCTGCTAATTGAGAGAACGTATGGGAGTGAACAGATGAGGTGCTGATGGTATATAGGGACCGTCAGAAAGAATGAAGGCCCCCATAGGGAGCCTAGCAGACGGCCCATAACACGCAGGCACACACGCACGCACACACACACACACACACACACACACACACACACACACACACACAGCTATTCCCCACCTATTTCAAAGCAGCTTAAATCAAAAACAATAGCTGGTCCTTCAGGACAAACAGCCATAGGCTCACAGTGAGTGCTCAGTGTCTGTAGTTTCGTTATGTAAAAAGGAGCGCTGCTTGTTACGTGCATAAGCAGACTTTGAACCATCAGGGGGTCTTTGTTTTTACCCTTCATCACACCTGTTTCCCACCTTCTTTTGGTCCATTCCCTTTGTCGTGTGACTCTGAAGCGTGGCCAAGCTGGAAACAGTGTGAGCGAGTTGTAAGCAAACAATGGGCCACTCAAAACTATATTTTTTGATTCATGACGATGGTCCTGCTGTCTTTTATGTGACTATATTATGTGACTTTTTACATGACTATGGTCGTATGTAAAAAGGAGCTCCTCAAGTCTCACCGCATTTAGAAAAAAATCCAATTAGGGAAGGTTGAATGTTTTCTTGCAAATTTGTGATAATTCCATCTGCTTTTACCACATTATATGCAAACACACACACACACACACACACACACACACACACTCATTCCTGACCAACTGGTCTTTATAATCAGAGTGTAAGTGATGGGTCTGTCCTCTGATGAAGGTCTTCATGTGGAGGCTGATGACAAATCACAGCTCTGAGTCTTCATCAGAACACTGCCCACCCCCCCACCCCACCACCATACATCTCTGTGTATCAGGAAAAAGAAAAGAGAAATGGCAAGAGTCTAACTGGACAACAGAAGACGATACAATACAACAATGCAGCGCGCTGCGGCGGTGTAGTTAATGCGTGTGCTTTTGTGTGGTATTCCAGCCATAGAGTTGAGGAGCGCGTCTGCTCGTTTCAGCACCAAGGACAGCGACAGACAGAGCACAGCCAGGGAAGAATGGGCCTTCAACAGCAATGTGAGCACACTCACAGGAAGGCAAACACACAGACACACACACACAATCTCACATCTTCTTCAAAAACACATACACAGACATTTAAAGACGCGTGTGTGCACAAGCTATTCTCATTCTGCCCCTTTGTTACAAATTTTTTGAAATATTTTTGATCGTCCTGGGCAAGTTAACGCGTTATTATCGCTCGGCAGCGAGCGGTGAACAGCTGTGTTTGTGTGGCGTCTCTTCCGTCTCTTCCTGTTTCCTTCACCTACATTCCCCTGGGTCCTAAGTCCCTCCAGGTACAGCTTCTTATCACCCTCTATGTACCAACGTACATTTATAACAAATACCACACATATTACGGTAATCAGCGTTGCATAATATGTGTCTGACCAAAACACCAAAAAAAGCAAAAAAGAAATTATTCATTTAAATAGTTTTTTTAGAGTTGTTAAAGTGTTTTTGTTTGTAATAAGCATCATTTAGTTATCCTACTGAGAATTTATCAAAAAAACATGACGTAGATTTGCAGTTTTCAAGGTGTATATTTCAGATTGCATCTCTTACACACGTGAAGATAAAGTTGTGAACACCGGCTGAATATCTATTATCAGAATCATTATAACTGTATTATAACTGCTACTCTGTAAAGGGAATACTGCTGTTAAAAAGAACCTGATTTGTTTAAAGTGTTTGCAAACCAAATGGTATTGTACTTTTGTTCATATAGCAGTACTTTTAAAATAAAAGTGAGCAATACACTGCTTTTGAATTCATTATTGGACTTTGCGCAGAACAATGTGTTAGATCCTGGGTACTTCTGGCCCGATACGGGGCTACTTACTGACTCAGCTCTCTATTAAAAGATTGTCGAGCTGGTGTTCTTGCGAGGGAACTCGCCTGGCTCTGCTAACTGCCGTTACTTCCGACGTCTACCCTGCTTCCTCCGGTCTGAGTGCACTCGGTCGAGGGGCCATCCTGACCCCGGGCGCTCCTACCAGTCGCGTCGGTTATGGCAGCTTCCCTCTTCTGGATCCGTGCTCTTGGTAAATGCCAGGTTCGGTTTTAACGGCTAGGATTACTTCTAAAACCGTAAGGGATTGTTAAGTGGATTCGGTCTCTAGGATAACCTTACAGAACTCAGTTGTTAGACATACAATGGATTTAACTTTTTACTGCCACGAGGAACTTTTACTACCTAAGCAAATAAATGCACTTTAGAATTTTACTTTAAATGCAGATTAGATATTTATTGCAGGTTATATTTAGTTAGTTAGCAAGGGTTAAGCTACAGCTCACATAAAATGTTACTACACTTGATTCGTTACTTTAATTTTCTTCTTAGATTATACTCATTGGTTTTAGATGCCGAGACGGCTCGGTTGGAGCTGGATTTTCAATGGTGCGATGAAAAGGTTCTTTTGGAGTTGTTAGGAGCGAAGGTCTGGTCAGACCCTCGGTCCTCCTGCTCCCGCAGCGGAGTCTGTTCAACAGTCCTCAAGGCTCAGTACAAAGTCTTTCTAGGACTGCCGCGTTCCTCCGTTGTTCAGTTGTTAAAGTCGAGCAGTGGGGAGAGGAAAATCTCCGTCTTTCAATCTTTGTCCACGAACAGCGGTCTTCTTTCAAAGTCCTCGAATACTTCAGTTACGATCGTCCGTATCTTCTTCTCAGAGCGTCTGGACGGCTCGTGCAGAAATCCCGTCTTGCTGTTTGCAAGTTACTTCTTTTACAACACTTTTGGGCTGCCTCTCGCGTTTCTCCCCCCTCTTCCCCAACACGTCCTCCCTCAGCCCATGATTAACATGACATCATTGATTTGGTGCATGTGCTTCGAAAAGTACCTACATTTTGTGTGTGTGCATGACGAAATCACCCCAACTTCCCTGTCTGGGAGCTTACTTAATCAAGCTCTGCGCATGTCTGGGTGTTCAACATCTGTTGCACTTCCACTTTTCCTACACTCACACATTTCTAACACAGATTAGTTATCATAATCACAGATACAGTTGTTATAATCAGTTACAGTTGTTAATCGCTTTATTCAGCACGCGCTTGCTTTTAAAACACTTATTCGATTTTTCTCTCCTTCTCTCTGCAGCCGTTATTTTCTTAAGGCCTGCACTCAGCTCACTTCCTCTTTCTCCGTACTTTCTACACCCAGACTGCACTATACTCAGATACACATATTATTATTATTATCAGGTTTACATTTGTTAAATCACTCTATGTATTAAACATTCGTTATGTAACGATCATACACTTTATCTTTCGATTACACTTTAACTATTGATTTCTGAGTATATGCTTTATGCTTTTTATATCCTGACCTTCCCCTGATCGTGTAGTATGTATCCAAGGCGGCTTTCTCTGTGAGCTCAACTCTTCTCGACAAATGCGATTAATCGCAGAAAAATTGTAATCGGTGCCCAGCACTAATATTTGACTAATTCATTGATTATTCTCAAGATCTTTTCCTCCTTTTTATTATCAGCCCAAACAAAAACAAGTCTGATTAACATTACAATCGTATATTTAATCATCTTATCTTAAAAACAAGCAAACGTAACCAGATAATAGAGCCAACGAGTCAGATTCCTGATCAGAACAATACGGGACCTGAGAGTCAAAAGGATTTATTTAATCACGGTACAGAGCAGGAGAGTCCGTATCTTTACTTGACTGAGAACTTAAAATGCTTATGACATGGATTGATTTCATCATTGGAGTAAAATGCAGTTGAGTAACATTAGTAAAGCCACTTTCTCACTCATACGGGACTATTACAGTAAACAGAAAATATAAAACGGACGAATAACAATATTAGATGAGACATGGTTTACGTTACCATGACAGCAGTGGTGCAGATAGGTCTTTCAACATGGGGGCGATGAAGAAACATCTGAATAATCGGTTTAAAGTGACGACCAGTACTAACAGGGAACACTTCCTGCGTGTTGATAATCCTAATACATCAGGCTTTGGTGGGGGCTTTCACAAGTGTTCATGCGTTGCAGTTGTGCTGCTGTGGTAAGCCATTTTTCCGATGATAGGGGGGACATGCCTGCCCTTTACAGGGCTCATATGCATCATAGCCAGGGTGCACACACTTACAATAGCCTGGGAAGACCGGCTGCTGTGGCAAACGCAGGCTGTGATGTCCACTGTGACATATACTGTAACAGGTACTTTAGACACATGCACACAAAACACAAAGAAACACGCACACTATGGCACATGAGGATAAGGTGCACACACAAATAAGCACATATTACAAGAGAGACACATGCTTTATTCATGTGGTGTGTATGCATGCACACGCACACACACACACACACACACACACAGAGCAATCTCTTTCTCCCAGGCTCTGAGAGTGACTGGGGCTGCCTGACCTACATTCTAACAGATATGTATACAGGCAGAGGAGATGAAATCTCCCTCTCTATTGCTCTCTCTGTTCCATATCCTGCGTTCTTTTCCGTGCCTGTTCATTGCCTCTTCGACACACACACACACACACACACACGCACGCACACGCACTCACACACACACACACACACACGGTGGAGGTGAAGTAGCGACTATGATTTCTGAATGCCCGGGTGCTGCTGCTGAAACTAGCAGAGCCAGAGTACAGCTGTGTTTGATGGATGTCAGACCGAGGTGGGAACACGGTTGATGTATGTCCCGCCATTCCTCTGCTGCACATTGAAGATCCACAAACCACCCCGAGCTCTTTATGAATGTAAATAAAATATTTACATCCCCCAAACAAACACTGAAAGTCAAATCCAAAATTCAGCTTTTCAGGGAAAACAAATGTTGAGGTGAGAGGAAGGCAGTGATGGAACCCGAGTAAGAAAGTGGACGAGGACAAGTGGAACAAATGCGCGCTGGTGTGCACATTTGTGTTTAGTGGGTGACGGGGTGTTCGTTAGCTGGTCTGATGAGCCAGAGAACAGGAGGTGGGATTGGTCTGATTATAAAGCCAGCTGGCAGCTGAAACTGTTCTGTGGGAATCGATGCCTCCACTGGACTGGACTGCAAACACACTAAGATAACAGATAAGAAACAGCACACATTTCAGTTTTTACTTAAAGGGATCTTTTTGACCCAAATCCTGTCTCCTAATGCGACAGGAGACAGAGAGCAGATCCATTGTACCCATATTTTGACGATTATTTTTTTATTTTGCTGGCAGTCTGCTCAGAGTGTCTAGGAGTCCTTTCCATGCCCAGACAGCACAGAGATGAGTAATTCAAAAGGGTTTCAGTTTATAAAAAAAGACCTGAGCCACTATATCCCTGAACTAAACCACCCCAACCCTCTAAATCCCACTGAGGCATTACACTGACCACACTGTCAAAACAGTGATAAAGCAGAAACCACTGACGAAATCCCATGACCCTGCATCTCGACAACTTTAATATCGGAGGGTTTTCTTTCTCCAACAAATCCTCTTGCGAGTAGAGAGAACCATAGAACAGAAAGCATTTGAAATACTGTCGAAATACGGGTTTCATTATTGACACTTTTACGTGACGATATGGAAATCTGGACTCACACGAGATCACGTGAGAATTGCGGGAA
Organism: Melanostigma gelatinosum; assembly: GCF_949748355.1. Taxonomy (NCBI): domain Eukaryota; kingdom Metazoa; phylum Chordata; class Actinopteri; order Perciformes; family Zoarcidae; genus Melanostigma; species Melanostigma gelatinosum. Next base: position 3,453,457 of record NC_136649.1, on the reverse strand, counting down.
CACGAGATCACATGAAAATCCATCTCTTCAGGCTTCAAGTAATGTTTTGTTTCCAGACCACAGAGATACGGACCAATCAGCTTCCTGCGAGCAGCTAGGGGCGGGGCTTAGGTGTGCGTGAGACGACATGGAGAGGCGACTGTTAGTTCTAAACGACGACTCCTTCTTTAGAGGTTAGCATAGATTCATTCATTCATTCATTCAATAGCAGCAAGAAAACAATGAACACGTTAGGCTTTTCTCAATTGAAAATATGTTTTTGTTAAGAGTTTCATTGACAGATGCTTCATCCAATCACCTGCCAAGTATTTATTTGAAAGCGCCTGCCTTTTGCCAAACAGTTTCCAATGACGGCTTCTCACATGGTTCTGTGTAACAAACCGTCTGGCGCGTCAGGTTAGTCAAACAAGAGCGAGCTGGCAAAAGGTGGTAGCAGCTGATCTGCTAAAAACAGCTGTAAAGGGCCTGATGTAGTCAACTTCACTGACATGAGGAGTGTTATGATATAAAAGCTTCATTAGGAAAAATGAAGCTATTGAACCAGATTTACTGAAGGAAAAAAAACAAGGAAATAAGAATGACAATGTTTAGTTTTTACACTGAAGTAAATTATTTCATTTGTTGGGTCATTTATACAATTAATTGTATGTGTTGTTAATTTGTTAATATTTAGTTTATTTAGCCAATTTTCCAACACTTTGGGGTTCCACAGTGATATATATGGGCTGTTCCAAATGTCTACTGGTGATGTTAGTCTCCAAAATGAGTTAACTACCACCATTAAATAGTATCAGCTCGTCAAATGATTAGGGAAGTAAGCAAATCAATTTCACAGTTGATAAAAAATAGGCAATGTTAACAGCTGGATGCTACATATTTTAAATCTACTGAACAGTAAACTTCAGCTTCAAAAGTAAGATGTGGTTGTTATTTATTTTTTGCAAATATCAACGTCCAGTAATTCAGTGATGAGAAGCTGCGTACCAGCCCTGAAAATGCAGCGAGTGGAGCAGGCTCGCTTCTTTTCATTTTGTCTCACTGTCTACTGTCATCCAGCTGTCCCCCTAGTCTCTATTCCCTCTAATCTCATTGAGGGTTGTGAGGCTGGAGCCGGCTCACACCGGGCTAGAGGCAGGTCCAGCCAGGATGCACAGGCAAGACGGACACAGAGCTAACCACAGAGCACGGTATGTCTGAGATGGGTGAGAGAGGCGGTAGTGAAGTGGACTGGCTCTATACGACTCTCCCGCTCCCATCAAAGAGGAAGAGTGAGCCGAGGTAAAAGCACTTCTCTGACCCACTTTTCTCTTCAAGGACGCAGGAGATGGAAGTGACCGCGTGCATGACCTGCCGGGCTCCCAAACACAAACACACAGATGGTGTCTGCTCAGGGAAGTGAAAAATAAAGAAATATAGAAACACAAACACACAGGAACACATCCAGTGTGTTCATAATTATTAGTTTGGCCCCTCCCGATGCGACACACAAGAAGCTAAAAGCACACACAACGCACCCCTCTGCTTTCTCCAGGGACGGGCCTCCCCCTCTGTAAGGATAGAGAGTGGGGGGGAAATAACATAGAGCGAAACCGCTGCCGCAATTACCCACGGTGGGGTAATCACCGGCACAATGCACTATGGGTTGGCTGCCTGGGAGTGAGACTGAAATACTCAGGTGAGGAGATAAGCCAGACAGCAATCAGCTCAGCAGGAGGAGGAGGAAGACAGAGAGAAAGAGGGAGAGAGGAGAGAGAGGAGAGCAAAGGGCCATTCCTTTAATTTCCAGGGGAGAGCCAGGGCCTTAATTACTTGATGAGTCTCCTTCTCTCTCTTTCTCTCTCCCTCTCTGCTCTGTGGCTGTAAGAAGGTGTGTGTGTGTGTGTGTGTGTGTGTGTGTGTGTGTGTGTGTGTGTGTGTGTGTGTGTGTCTGTGTGTGTGTGTGTGTGTGTCTGTGTGAGTGCCCATTATCAGACTGGGAAGACTCCAATCACCTCTCAACACAGATAGCGAGTGAAGGGAACAACATTGCAGTGAGGGGGTGAGAGAGAGCGAGAGAGAGAATTTACACCTTTAGTGTTAACATCTCTCATCCCCAGCAGCTATAGAACACCAAGGTTGAGGAGTGAGACAGCCGAGACCTGAAATAGCCAGAGGAAAACAGAGAGCTGTGCGGCACCTCCACCTATAGAAAGCTACACTACTCATGCTACTGTTGTGGCCGGCATGATGCCATGAGGAGCTGTTCCAGACTCTCCATGTAAGCATGGAGCATGGCCACCTGCAGAATGTCAAGGACTACAAGCATTTTTCTTGCAAATGTGAAAATGAAAACAATTGTTAAGAAGTGAGCAAATGTCTGAGTTCTGTTGCTCAGTAAAAGGTTCGTGAACCAATAAAAACGACAGCTGCCTAATGGAGCAAACTTTTTGATTTGACGTTCCATATATAACTATAGGCTGCTTTTTGTCTCATTTGAGATCAAAGTATGAAGCGTTTAGGCGCTGGGATTCCTTTTGACAACAAAAAGCCGAAATGGAAACTCGGTGGTGTCTGAACAACGTGCGCTCTGGCAAGTCAGCGTGTGCTTCTTAACTTTTACTGTTGCATTTGAGTCACGGAGCTAAACGTCTGCTTTTCTGAGAGATGAAACTAAAATGCTGTATTTGACGGTACTTTCAGATACGACACAATTCATCCAACATACACTGAATCTTTCAGAGTTTATAGTGATCATTTGCAGGTCATATTTATTTTAACATAAACACATCCCATAAATATTAATAATAAGGAAGTCTTCTTGTTGGTTATTAAACAATAGTGACCAGCATATGCGCTGATGGAACATTATTGGCATTTACTTTAGGTTTGATGACTGCTATCAAACACACCAGCAGCGCCTCAAAAGAATTATCACGCTCTGTCATTCCAAAAAGACCTCCGGGTCGCACAAGATTTTATTATGGACGCCAAATAACTACACAGAATTTCTTCCACAGGCTGAATGTTGGTATTGTTCTGATAATTGTAGCCTACTTATAACATTCAATCTAATATGACAGGCTAGCGTACATCAGTTTGTTTAACTGAAGAGAGGAAAGGAAAAGAATGAGAGAGCCTTTTAACGCATTCATTTGGTCTCATTTATAAAGTATTTAACATGTGTGTATGATTTCAAAAACACATAAAACAAAGTTGTGATAACTCAAATGTGTATCTTCTAAATGGCTGGTTTACCTATTCAAGAAAATGTAAGCACTCTTCCTGGGCGACTGTGGTTAAGTGGAGAGCAGGGTTCTTCAATCAGAGGAACGGTGGTTCGATCCCCGGCTCCGCTGGTCGCATGTCGATGTGTCCTGAGGCAAGACACTTAACCCCCAAAAAATGCTCCCGTAGCTGTGCCTACGGTGTGTGTGTGAATGTTAGTTAGTCCTGATGGTGGGTATGTTAGCGTACCATCAGTGTGTGAATGTTAGTTGGTCCTGATGGTGGGTATGATAGCGTACCATCAGTGTGTGAATGTTAGTTGGTCCTGATGGTGGGTATGTTAGCGTACCATCAGTGTGTGAATGTTAATTGGTCCTGATGGTGGGTATGTTAGCGTACCATCAGTGTGTGAATGTTAGATAGTCCTGATGGTGGGTATGTTAGCGTACTATCAGTGTGTGAATGTTAGTTGGTCATGATGGTGGGCATGTTAGCGTACCATCAGTGTGTGAATGTTAGTCCTGATGGTGGGTATGTTAGTGTACCATCAGTGTGTGAATGTTAGTTTGTTCTGACGGTGGGTATGTTAGCATACCATCAGTGTGTGAATGTTAGTTAGTCCTGATGGTGGGAATGTTAGCATACCATCAGTGTGTGAATGTTAGATAGTCCTGACGGTGGGTATGTTAGCGTACCATCAGTGTGTGAATGTTAGTTGGTCCTGATGGTGGGTATGATAGCGTACCATCAGTGTGTGAATGTTAGTTGGTCCTGATGGTGGGTATGTTAGCGTACCATCAGTGTGTGAATGTTAGTTGGTCCTGATGGTGGGTATGATAGCGTACCATCAGTGTGTGAATGTTAGTTAGTCCTGATGGTGGGAATGTTAGCGTACCATCAGTGTGTGAATGTTAGATAGTCCTGATGGTAAGTATGTTAGCGTACCACCAGTGTGTGAATGTTAGTCCTGATGGTGGGTATGTTAGCGTACCATCAGTGTGTGAATGTTAGTTCGTTCTGACGGTGGGTATGTTAGCATACCATCAGTGTGTGAATGTTAGTTAGTCCTGATGGTGGGAATGTTAGCGTACCATCAGTGTGTGAATGTTAGATAGTCCTGATGGTAAGTATGTTAGCGTACCATCAGTGTGTGAATGTTAGTTAGTCCTGATGGTGGGTATGTTAGTGTACCATCAGTGTGTGAATGTTAGTTAGTCCTGATGGTAAGTATGTTAGCGTACCGTCAGTGTGTGAATGTTAGTCCTGACGTTGGGTATGTTAGCGTACCATCAGTGTGTGAATGTTCGTTAGTCCTGATGGTGGGAATGTTAGCGTACCATCAGTGTGTGAATGTTAGTTAGTCCTGATGGTAAGTATGTTAGCGTACCATCAGTGTGTGAATGTTAGATAGTCCTGATGGTAAGTATGTTAGCGTACCATCAGTGTGTGAATGTTAGTTAGTCCTGATGGTGGGTATGTTAGTGTACCATCAGTGTGTGAATGTTAGTTAGTCCTGATGGTGGGTATGTTAGCATACCATCAGTGTGTGAATGTTAGTTAGTCCTGATGGTGGGAATGTTAGCGTACCATCAGTGTGTGAATGTTAGTTAGTCCTGATGGTAAGTATGTTAGCGTACCATCAGTGTGTGAATGTTAGTTAGTCCTGATGGTGGGTATGTTAGCATACCATCAGTGTGTGAATGTTAGTTAGTCCTGATGGTGGGAATGTTAGCGTACCATCAGTGTGTGAATGTTAGTTAGTCCTGATGGTAAGTATGTTAGCGTACCATCAGTGTGTGAGTACAGTCTATTTACCGTTTACCATTCCTGTTGTGAATTGGGTCTTGATGTTTTGTCTTTTATAAAAAGTGGTTCCCTGATCTCTGCGGTTTTAAAGCTGGTAATCTGATCTCAATTTTACATTTACTGAACCAGAGATTTTTGGCAGCGCACGTAAAAGCTTTAATTGAGGGGCACAAGTGTCCATAAAATAATGTAGACCCTCATATCTAACAATCCATCAGACTGAACAATGATAACACAACATCTCCTCAGTCATCACGCATCGCTCCACTTGTCCTCAGAAATTTCGATATAAGTAGATCCCAATGTTTTGCTGGCAAATGATATTAGATCCTGTGTGTTTGGTCGGTGAACTGATATCCCTGCATGTGTCCGTCTGTCAATGAAGGCTGAACGCTTATTTACAGCTGAGGCATATACAATCTTTCCTCACTGGACGGACGGGGATCAATCAGGAGAGGCGGTTTCCAATGTCTCTGCAGTAAAAAGGGTGGCGAAGCGTCTTTGAAGGTTAGCTGTCTTTTAGCACATCAGATGGGAGTTTAACCCTAAGCTATGATAAACTGCTGCGCTGGAGTGCTCGGCCCCGGCTAATGAAATAGCTCCTTTTGTGTTGCTGCTGGATGACATTTTCCAACATTTAGTCCTCATGGCATCGTCCTTCTCGTTATTCATATCAGATCATCCCCTCTGAATTGGCAAGGACATCGCCCTGTGTGTGTGTGTTTCCAGGATGTGTGTGCATGCCTGCGTTAAAAATGACTGATGGGTGACTGGATGACAGTTTGTGTGCACGTGCAGGCGTGCTTATGATTGCTCAGGTCAGTATGCAGTGTACAAACACAAGTACTCGTGTGTGTGTGTGTGTGTGTGTGTGTGTGTGTGTGTGTGTGTCTGATTGCACCCAGGTCTCAATGCACTGATGAGCTCTATTGTTCTCGTCTCCATTTTTTTTCTCTGGTTCTCTCGCCACAAAATCCCCCTCTTCCTCTCCCTATCTCTCTCTTTTTTATCACTCTCTCTCTCTCACACACACACACTTACCCTGCCCCCCCCCCCCCCCTGCTTGGCTGCAAGTGTCTACCCAGAATACCAATGATGCAGTCTGCAGATAGATAGATAGGGCTGTCTGTCACATGACCCTATATGTCCTGAGGCTTTACCCCGGGATGACACCAGTCACACACACACACACACACACCCACACACACACACACACACACACACACACACACACACACACACACACACACACACACACACAGGTACCCCCAGCTTGGCATGCTGTATCTCAGCAAAGGCACCGAAGCAGGCAGGCACGCAAGCACACACACAGCACCGCAGACATTCACATTCAGAGATACACACACTCGGGCAAGCTCATGGGCATACATACACTCACACACACACTGAATCACCGCAGGCGAGCTAGCCAGAAAGAGAGCGAGAGAACCCCCCCCCCCCCCCCCCCCCCACACACACACACACACACACACTGTATACTCATTCTGTCTCTCTCTCATTCTCCCTCTCTGTAACACACACAGTCATGCAGGCTGGATAGAAAAACAGTAAATCTCCCCCCCCCCCCCCCCCCCCCCCGAATCCATCCATCTCAAACACACATGCATGCATGCATACCATGCTGTGGGAAGGCACCCCACCCCTGCTTCTCACACAAACACATTTGCCACTGACAGAGCTCTACACAGTCACTGGGTATCCTGTGGCACCAACAATAGCAGCCTGATAGGACGCAATAGAAAAAATGTCCCCTCGCTCTCCACTCAAATAGGAACCAATATTTTCAGATCTGGAGTCAAAGGCGTTGGACAACACAAGACAGAATTTGTTTCCGTTTGAGTGAATCACGCGATAATTCAAAAACAGCTCCCCCCAAAAGAAGGAGAGCATTTGCAGAGGTGGACGTAGACCCTCTTTAACACCCACAGCCATGTCTGAGGCGTTCAGACAGTCGCTCCACATGTCCGAACAAAAACAGAGAATATCAACTTTCCCTGGTTTCATATTTGTTATCATTCAGGACCATTTTCTGGTGGGGTTATGACTCGTCTCATAAGCTAATGGTCATTGGACTGAAATAAAACATCAGCAGTGTTAACTTTAATGAACGGGTCGTGCAAATTGAGAATGGTATAATACATGTCTTAAGGCTCGGCCTCCCGAGCTGCTCCTCGTTCAGATGTGAAAACAGTTCCCCCTTTATAGCCATTGTGTCATATATTTTTGTAAACCTTTTCTGTAGCCTGAGATGTACACCATGTATACGCTGTCTAGTCCAGCCTATACATTCTCTCTCACTTCCTGTTTTTCCCATAGACTGTATATAAGAAGTGGACGTAGTAAACCCGTTGGTTTGTGGACTGCCGTTCTGAAGCCTCGAGTTCTGTGATTTTGCCGTCACAGTCTTGACTTTTTTGCATCCAATGAACGGAGGTTACCATATTTGGAATGTTGAGGAGTTACGTAAAGATGCCGGATATGGCTCTGGTAGCGGTAGCAACCTGTCAATCACAGTAAGCCCGCCCTAAAGCAGATTGACGCCTGTTTTTCCCCCATTCTTTTGGGATACTTTTGCCAACATGAAACAGACTTTAGGTGCAGATACTAAACAATACTTGTTGTTAATATTTTCTCCGAGAGATAAAAGCACGCTTTTCTGCAAAAACATGTCTTCAGTTCAGCAAAATGACAAGAAGTCGGTTTGAATAAGGTATTCTAAAATTGTCACACACTGATTTAATGATGAACTATCTGGGAGAAGAATCAATACAGGCGTCTGGGAATCTGAGCAGACATGCAATGTCAGCTTTGGTACTGCAGAAGGGGGAGCAAGTGTGCAAATATTATCAGGTTCAAGACAAAAAAATACTTAACTGCAGGGCACAAAGGAGGTCTGCACACGGCAAGGCTCCAGATAAACACTTTACATCTCTTTTCAAAGCAGAGATTCAATAGTAGAAGATAGTATTGAGGTTTGATACTTTGATGCCCCGATCCTGTCGCTCTATTCTCTCAAGCTCTCATAAAATTTACTCAAAAACTGACACACGTAACGATGGCATTACATGTTGTACGTACATTCACAGTGTTTTGACAGTCAGACTTCTGTTGATGACGGGCCTTGTTCACGTCACAGCCGGAAGACAAGGAAATATAATATAAGAATAATTTCCATTTATCTGCTTCAGTTTCAGGGTCCTGGTTTTGTGCAGGCTGGTTCACTGCCACACTTACTGGGACACTTGAATAAGACCGAGCCATGTGTAATGTTATGAGTTTTTCAAAGACTAAGCGATTGAATACCTCTTCCAATCAAAGTGTCCCACAATAATGTGTGAATAATGTGTACCAACTAGGAGTGGGAATGTCTAGGCACCTCACAATTACATTCCTATTCAGAGGGCTACGATGCGATGATGAAACGATTATCGATTCCTCTTGATGCATTACGTTTTCTATACATTCTCACTGTGACTGTCTGCTATTTTTAAAACACTGCATATATGTAATGATTCATAATTAAAAATCTGAATGAATTTACTTGAATTCAATATTAGTAACAAATAGAAGAGATGTCAACTGGAGGGTTACATTTCCAAGTATTGCAAAGAGAACCAACAAGAAAAGAAATAAAATAGAATTGGGCCTGTAGCAGCATTCTCGGAGTAAAAACACAGAATTCAGCATGTTCTGTCATTTGACATATAGACATATAGACATATGAGCATTCAGCTTTCATACAAAAATAACAATTTCTGAAACATATGGTAAAACTATACATACAGGGCCAGGGGCGGACTGGGGGAAAAAAGTGGCCCGGGAGTTTACTGTCAGACCGGCCCACTCAATGCATCGCACGTATCGATGTCAGTGGCCTACTTGGAAAAATACCCATACACTTAACATTATTTTCGATGATTACAAAGAAATTACATCATATATGTTTTTTTTTATAATAATACTCCAAGGTAGTAGTTTGCTCGATGAATATGCTGAACTTTGGGCTAGTATCAGATGGTTATACGTATAACTACAGAGCCTTAAGGAATGAATGTCAGCAGAGAAAGACCACACAATAAAGAAACTGGAATCAGAGGGTAGAATTAGTTTGAACTATATTGAAATGAACAGAACATACGATGGGGTGTGAACATCAGTGGTATCAGTAGTGTTGCATGCTGGGTGTGTGATTGTGTGTGTGTGTGTGTGTAGGGGTGTTGAAGGTGCATAACAAAACAATAAGTTAAGTAACAGAACCTAAACTAACTCTGCCAGCCCAGGTGCATTATAGTCACATAGTAATAAAAAACAATATCAGTATACTCATGTGTTATTATTACCTCACTACACGAGTAGTTTTTGCAGCAGCTCACTCTTTTCTGCAACACCGTCTATGATTTTCTCACTGTCCAGCATCTGCAAAACATCTGTCTGAGTAGCCAACATAAAAGCCTCCAGGTGCTGTTGAGAGCTGGTTAACTTAAACATTATTTGACATAAATTATTAGAAATGATAAGATTGCCCTCTTTACAACTACCACCATGGATAGCTTGCTCATCGATTGTAAGCAAGTAACTACGGCTAACATGTTAAATTAAATAATCTCGATGATGCGAACAGCGCCAGCTTGCTTATTTGACCAGATCATAACGGTCTCAATTTTGGACATTTATCATTTATCTAGCTAACGTTAGCTAGGCTAGCTTGTAGCCGAACATTACCTCATCTGTGAAAAGCAAGCTAACATTGGCCAAGTCAATGCCACAACTTACCATCAACACTGTCACCAGTCGGTGGTTTCCCAAATAAGTCAGAGATTTTTAAATATTTTGATGCACCTTCCTCCAGATATCTCTTCTTTTTCTCCCTGAGCTTTTCAGCTCCACCTTTAAAGGATTTACGTTTTGGTACCGGTGCCATGCTGCTAGCTCGCACTCAAAACGGCTTGTCTCTGAGCGAGTGACGCAAGCTGCAGATACATGAATCCGTGACGGGACGCTACGTCAATAACTGACAACGCATGGTCAAATCAACGTAATTAACACAAGGACAGCCACAAAGTCATAAGAACCAGTCACATATATTCATATGACAACAAAGCACATCAATCCAGCAGACCTGCAGCGGATCCACGCATTCCACCACACAAGAGCACGAGCCATCAAATATTATTCATAAAAACGTTACTGCAGATGTAAAAAAAACAAACGCAGTTTGTCACTTACCAAATTCTTTGTTGACAAAGAATTTAATCCCAGTACATCGTTTCAGTTCCAGTAAGAAGTCCTTCTCGATTCATGGACGCCGTGACAGTCGAGCCGCCCCTGTATTTCGCCGGTCTACAGCGGCCATTCGCACCTGCGCCGGCCCCGCCCCGACCGTCGCCCGGCACGAGCGCACGGCGCAGACCGCGGTTATGGAGAAAAGTTTTTAAAAGCACCGTAGTGTCCAGCCGTGCTATGGCGTCTCAGATCGCGAGGAGTAGTATAATGTCAGTTTATACTGTTGATACAGTTTTCACTGATTATTGACTTTCGGTATTAGAGTCAATTGAACGTGTTCTGTGAAGCATATAATATAGTCGGGGCCTGCGATGTCAGAGACCGGCCCAAACCCCGTCGGCCTACCGGGGATTCCCCCGGTATCCCCGATGGCCAGTCCGCCCCTGTACAGGGCTAAAGCGCACGGTTACGGTGACACTATCTTCTGTGGCAACAGTTGTCCCGCATAGCGCCCTCTCCGAGTTGGGCGACAGAAGGAGCTTCCATACAGTCAGATTGCATCATATTCAGTTTCTCAAGCTCAGCCGCCCTCACCAAAACTTTGCAAGTATTTAGCCTAGCTTAGAACGTAAACAAGACGCACGTGCACTGCTGCGTTCAGGGGCAGCGGTAAGGAACGGACAGCCCGGTGTCACGGAATCATAACGTTGAGAATCAAATTTCTGATAATTGAGTTTTCAGCATCGAGTCATAATCGTTCAAGAGAGAATCGCGATGCATGTAAGAATCACATTTCTTTGCCCTCCCCTACTAACAGCCCCTACCTCCAGGAGAACATCTTACAATCCCAGAGGAATAAAGGGTTTCATATATCTGCCCATTGTCAGAGACCTGCTGGATAAATGTCTCCTGTTTGGCTGCAGTAGAGCTGATGCTGGATGGCTCTGTACTCAGTGGATGAATGAACACAGCAGCATTTATTTGGAGCCAACAGCTCACTCACTTGCCTTTATCCCAATCAGGAGAACATGAAGATTGAACCGTGCCTAGTGTCACTGGAAACCACAGACCACATCCTCAGAAAAGAAACAGGCGCTTCATGTGGCACTTGTGAACGAATTTCATTCCGAGATCTTGCCAGAGTCGAACCAGCAACGGAGATTCATGAGCTCGTTTCAATAATTATCAGCTTGGCACTCACTGTGCAAAACACACATGCCCACACTGAAATACAAGCTGAAAAAACAATAATCTCCAAACACAAACTGTGGCATACACTGTGCTCAGGGCTCCCCCCCTCCGTACTTCTCCTAACACCTGTTGTGAAATATGTATATGTGCATTTCTGGATTCTTGTCAGAAAACTTGTTATGTTGCTATCACACCGCGTGTTGCAGCTACATCAAGGTGGCAACTTGAGAAAAGGTGAGATGTTTTTATGCAAATGTCTGTGGGAATTAAGATACTGTGGGTCCGAATAGAGCTGAGACCAGGAGATCGCTCATCATGGCTGTGCAGCTATTAAACCTAAGAAGTTAACGGGGAAACGCCAACAAAATACAAAAAACACAGATATTTGAATTTGAAAATGAATATGCGATTGTGAAAGGATATAAATAAGCAGTACCGCTGTCTGTCTCGCAGCACTGAATGCCCCGCATGACGGGAGTCACACAGCGGCACTTTTATTGACTGAAAATGAAACATTACGTCAAGCTGAACGAGGAATAATTCAACAACAACAACAGTAATAATGCCTTGGCCGTAGAGAGAGAGAGACACCGTGTCCTAACAGCAGGCCTGAAGTTAAACAAACACACCTTGAACCAGCGGCGTGCTCCAGATCGCACTGGAGACAGAACCATTCAAAAGATGGCTGAGTTGTACTTGCCATCTTCAACAGCAGGTGGGAAACATTCAGGTGACCTCCCTCCGGTCAGCTACCACCTTGTTAGGGTTTGTACTGAAGGTTTAAGGTTCTGGGGTAGGTTATGTCTCATGCATGTGTATGGTAGCATGGGCACAACTGCATGTGTGTGCATGTGTGAGTAGGCTCAGGTGGATTGTGAACTCGGCAGATGGACATTTGGAGCAGCTTTGCACCCTGCAGCAAGACGCACTTATGCACACACGCACACAGACACTCCCACGCACGGCTGTAACATTAACCTTGTGTAACTCCAGCCGGGAGAAAGCCATAAAATACATCCTCAGCACCTCCAATCACATATCGACACACTGATCCAATATTTCAGCTGTCCAAACACGGGGTAAGTCAAGACGACCATAACACTCTCATGTTTCGTCTGTGTCCTGGAAATACCTCCGCTGGCTTTTTTTTAGCAAACCAGAGTATTTTCCTTTGGCAGTCAAGCTCTTCCAGCATTTACTCTGCTGGAAATATGATCAGGACATCTCAGACGACGCGATGCCTTGGTGACTGCTGCATTTTATTCGTAAAGCACAGCTTGTTTATAATGTTGGTGATCTGTTGCCGTCACTGTACGTTGTTCTAGAAAAGACTTTCAACTAACAGAATGATAAAAGTGAGCATGATGTACAAAAATAAACATGACATACGGAGTGTAGCTCATTTTAGATGTCGGCTATTTCTGCAGAAATTTAGAAATACTTTGTTTAGGAACTGTGATCGAATGAACAGTTTATATTCCCATATTGTCTTCAGACGGGAGGCACAATTAATATCACATGTCCCCCTTCCTGAAAGCCTGGGGTACATGCGGAGCCCCATGTGGCAGCAAGTCCTGTCAGAATGTCCATCAAGTGTCTGTGACAGAGGACGGATTTGCCACAGCGTCTTCCTGCCCCAAATCCTGAGCCGGATGCTGTCATTCCGATCTTCGCTCTCCCAAATATTACGGAATGACATTTCTGTTTGACTCATAATTTGGCCTCTGTTCACCTGTCTGTGCCACTGCTTGCTAAATGTCTTTCGCTTCATAGGCCTGTCTTTGCATCCCAGCTGGGGGGATGGAGGGATGAAGGGATGGGTGGAGGGCTGGCAGGGGGGGAGTTTGCAATCGGAGGCTGCGTGGAGCTGCTCGTTCCCAGAGGACCCTCTTCTGCCAGCCCAGTGCCATAGATCAACAGTCAGCCAGCCAGCCGTGCACTGACCTCATCCCTCCATCTCTCTCTCTCCCTCCCTCTATCTCGCTCCCCCTCTCTGCCAGAGGCGCTTACCGTCCCCATGTCTCCTTCCTACGCCAACTGCCTGTCCCGCTACCAACGGTGCATGTCTGTCTGGCAACCTCTCTGCCCGCTGCTCTGCATGCCTGTCTCTCCATCTACTATTCCTCCGGTCCTCCTGTCTGTCTGCTGCTGTGTCTGCGTGCCTGCCTGTCCATCTGCCTGTCTGCCTGCCAGCCACTTTTCCTGGCCAATACCTCTCTGCAGGAAAGCAGCCAGGCTGTTAGCCGCTCTGCCAATCTGCCCGACTATCTGCCTGTCTATTCGTCATCTGTTTCTGTCTTCGCTTGTTTGCCTGCCCGTCTGTCTGAATGTTTACCTGTCTGCCTGTCCATCTGTCTCTTATCTGTTTATTTGCTTGTCTGCGTCTACGCCGAGGTGCTTCGTAAATTGGCGAACATGAACCCTGAACCCCGTTCTATAGTAGGCAGTGCTCACTTCCGTTTCAGAAAGATTGACTAACGTGACAGGATTGGTTGTGAAGGGAGCATACAGCTCATCTCCCAATCAACACTTTGAAACCATCCTATATTAATAAAGTGGCACAAGTGCATTATTGACTGCTGAGTTATATTCATATTTCATCGTCCAGCACACTGTCACCAGCATGGCAGTATTTGCTGGATCTATTTCTGTATTAATCTTGTTTACAAGTTGGTGCAGTATTATGGAACGTATCCTTGCGGTTCGTATGATATCTTACAAACTGTTGAATTCTTGTTTGTTCGTAGGTTCTCATCATAGACTGTATAAGAAGTGGACGTCGTCGTCGTCGTGACGTCACCCATTGGTTTGTGGACTCTCCGTTCTGAAGCCTCGAGTTCGGCAATTTTGACATCTTGGATTATGGCTGTCGCCATGTTGTTTTTTGGCAACCAATGAACGGAAGTTACCATATTTGGAATGCAGAGGAGTGACAGAGACGCCGGATACGGCTCTGGTAGTTTCAGCAACCTGTCAATCACAGTAAGCCCGCCCTAAAGCATCCCCTGCTTTATGGTCTGTGTGACTCTAAATGGACCATAATGTACTAAATGAACATCATGCTGTATTGAAGAAGACTTGAAACTAGAGATTGAGACATAAACTCATGTTTACAATGTTTACTGAGGTAATAAATCAAGAGAGAAGTAGAGTCATCTTCTCATAGACTTCTATACAACCAGAGGAGTCGCCCCCTGGTGGACACTAGAGAGAATGCAGCTTTAAGGCACTTCACTGGGCAGAACCGGAGGTTGCCCCCTGATTCTCATGTGATTGTCCAGCAGCATGAGCTATATCAGTGCACCATGCAAGCCCCTGCAGATCAGAACGCGTTCAGGCAACAGAACTGCTCGATTAGGTTCTGGAAAAGATGGTTCAGGTGAAAATAAGTATGTTTGTCACGTATCGAAACGACATTTTTGTTACATAATTTACATAGGTGGCTTACTGGTTAGCTAAGTACGAAAATAACATGACCAAAGTGAGGTAAAATAAGAAATATCTTTTGGTTGCACGAGGCACACGAACAGCAGTGAAAGTTTAACGGCCCCAATCTCCTCGTTACATGGACTCTGTCACGTAGACGTCGCCTGACCTGCACGCCTTGGCTCATGATTACGTGCATTGTATACAAGTATAAGTATGAGTACAAACAGTGAATGAAAACAGCCCGTATAATGGAGGCCACCTTGTCGCTCCACAATGAGGAGCAGGTTCTCCGGGATCAAAAGCTCTACATCTCAAGGGATGATGTGCCAAAAATTGCAGTCCTTCTTGGCAGACAATGTCTATCTGTTCACTGTCTTTCCAAACAAGATGCCCAGAGCTCTCCCCTGTCTTCAGACGCTTAGTCATCAAGCCAACTTCCTGCTAATACTCTTCCCATCTTAGTCACCGCTTTCTGTGGTTTTAGGAAGATGTATGCTGAATTGAAAAAAGGCTCTCTCCTCTCTTTTCTCACTATCCTTTCTGTCTGTCTCACTCCCATGTCCTCTCCTATTCTTGTCTCAACAGGAGAGACAGAGACAGAGACTGGCTCCTCTCAACGAGAGGCTGCACTACGAGCTCACTCGGCAGTCAAGGATAACTCTAATAGAGGTAGAACAAAAGGAAAGGGGAGCAGGAGAGAGCTAACGAGAGACCGGCAGAGAGAAACAAGCACGCTGTGGTGCAAGGGTCTTTGAAATGACACATATTGTAAAAATAATAATAGTGTGTAATTCCCTTTTTATGTGGCGCTGACTTCTGCCCTGCACCACTGTCCACAGGTGGGGAGCGAGAGAAAGGAATATTTCAATCTAGCCCTGTTTTGCATATCACAGAGCACGATAGCAAGCTTTCAAAGAGCGACTCGGTGCACTGTCCCCTGGGCATCGAGCACATACACAGCTGTGTACAGTATATTCATTCAACTGAATATATCTAAGGCCAACACTTTGTCTCCAGTCTTCGACCTGTCTAATGTGTTATACATGGCATTCATCTCTTTGTTGGCCATCATTTTTTATTCATAACTCATCCCATGTATTCTGCATCCTTGGTCAATTCTTTGTAAAATGTTTCAGCATTTGATATTCTTTCTTTCTTTCCGTGCTGTGTCCTGATGTTACCAATTGTTTTCACAAGAACATTCCATTGCACTACATCTACAAATATATTTTTTATGTAATGCTGGAATATTGCATTCCCTTTGTAACGTGTCTTCTTTACAGCATCAATATTCTGTGTGACATCCCTTAAAAACCAGTAAGAACAATAGAGAGTACACTAGGTGTTTCTTTCTTCTTTGCGACACCTCAGTATGTGTTTGTGTTTACAGTCACTCCCACATAAAGCGCAGAGTTTGCTATGAGCACATTTAAATGCCTCTGCAGCTAGATAGCTAATCCCTGTTGTGGATTGGCCCAGTTAGTGGTTCCCAGCTTTTGGAAGGGAATACTAAACTGGGGATGAGGTAGGAGGGGGATGTGGGTATCTCTCTATTTATAATGGTAAACCCGGCCCATGTCTCTGCTGCGCTGATAGATGTTATCTGTGTCAGCCTTTGTTTCTTCCCTTCTCTCCTCCTTCTTCTACCCTCGTGTTTCCACTCTTCCTCCCTACACAGTGTCTCCTGCTCTCTCTCTTTCATTCTTATTTCCTTGTTCTTTTCTGCTTCTCGCTCCTCTCCTCCCTCCGTTTTCTATCCGGAGCCCAGATGCAGAGAAGGCAGCTGCGTTGTGTTTTAAAGTGTGCCCGGTTGAAACCACTGTGCCTGGCATCTGCTGTTGGCAAAAAAAATGAAAATAACCAACCCCCACTATCTCTGTCTCTCGCTCCTACTCTCTCTTGCCATCTCTCTCTCTAAAATGAGACGAAAGACAACTGCCGTCCTTTTAGGGAGGAAAACCGGCTACCCGGCTCCTCTTCCAGCAAGCTCACTAATAATCTCCAATTATTGAACTGTACATCAGTGTACAAGAAAAGACACATTTTAAAAAGGCCCTCTCTATTTTAGTCAGGGCTTGTTGGCCTGAGGCACATAGCTAGCTGGCTAACTAGTTTCTCAACTGGAGTAGCCCAAATGAGGTCCCTTCAGAGTTGTTATGCCTAAGACATGATACAGAAATGTATCCTGATCAAGCTAACAAGCTAAATGTGCCGGGTGGCTGTCTGGCAACCCATCTCATAACTGTCAACAAAGAGAGTGACAATATAGCCAGCTAGCTAGGGATCTCATTTAAGCGGGCTAATCAGACACAGCCGTGCTTTGTGCTAAGGTGGAGCCCTCATGAGACCGGAGCTTCGGAGACGGGAGGAGCGTATCATCTGACTCTGCCAGGGAAGATGCACCCAAACATGGGGGCCGAGGGAGACGCAGGCAGGCTGTGGGAGCCGGGGCTGTAATTAGTGCCCTGAGCTTGACGCCCACACGCCTCGCATGAGACACTATCCCACCCACCCTCCCCTCTGCAAATAGGCCCCTGGGCGCCTGGGCTCTGGTACACACACGTGCACATACACGCACATGTACAGTACAGTTTGTATTAGGACTGGTCGATGTGGGGGAAATCTAATACCACAACATTTTTGACCCAATATCTCGATAACGATATTGATGGGGTGACCGTTGATGCTTTTACAAAATGTTTACACAATGAGATTTATGAGATGAATAATCATCAGTAATGTGGATGCAATGACTTAGTGGGTAAAGACAGATAATAAAACGGCTACAACAGTCAGTTCAGAAAATGACATCACTTTACTGTAATGCAGCCTTTAAAACCAGCAAGACACTTGTGCGATATGACGATATCCAAATTCTAAGCAGAGTGATGTATTGGCCAGCTCTGGTTTGTATAATCGAGCACAGAAGTTAACTCACAGACACTGACAAAAAGGTCATATAATACACACAGCCTGTACTCACAATCAGAAACACACTTCTCTTGAAGTCTTTATGATCTTTGTTACCTTTCTGTTATTTTTAAAAATAAATATATCAGGCTCACGTGAACCTGTAAGCCTCTCAGACTATGTGAATGTATGCTGTACAGCCAACCAATGACTGATTGGAACTGCTCAAGGATTACACCAAAGTTTTTTTTTATTTTTTATTTGAATTCATGACGAGCTCAGCCAAAACACAAAAATATATGCCAATATAATTTCCACTGTGGACCAAAATAGAAACTAAAAAAACAATCCCAGGCACAGTATCGAAAAAAAAAGCTAGCTATCTCGACTGCAGAGCCTGTCTCCCCATCTCCCCTGGTCCGCGAGAGCAGAACACACTGGTGCGCTGGCTTTTGACCACGGAAATTTTAATCACTCTCTTTCACACTTCATTGGGAATTCATCGCCGCCTTCCCCCTTCAAACATTGTTTGGGAGAGTTATCAGCGGCAGGCAGCACATCCGGTAATTATACATGCAAGGTAACGCTGGGAGCTGGGCTGAATATTTCAGCCAAATGCATGTGCTGCAGAGAGGTACTGGAGGGTACAGCTGCTTCATCATACCGGGTCTATGGCGGCCATGATTGAAGAATGGTGTCTGAGAGTCACATCCAGGAAGTCGTCACTTGCTACACACAATGTGAAGTGGGCTGAAACGTTAAGTGTAAAGCGACGGGATTTGCATTTCAATGAGCCAATTTTGGAAAAAAAGGTGTTGTTCTTTAATGTAAATCCTTCAATGAATAAAGCAGATTGCTGTTATACAGATATGAGCACACAGAGTGGGAGTTCTTCAGCACATTGCATTTTTGAATGTGGTGCTACCAGAGACTAGATCACTAAAAATGTAGATGGTTCAACGTGTTTGTTTACCGTGTGAGTAAGAGGTTAATAAGGTCTCAACACACAGCCAGACAAAAACCACAAACACACACACACACACACACACACACACACACACACACACTGATACCACCAGTCAGACACTAGAGGGTCCTCTGGGGAAAATAGCAGTGGGGGCATAACAATGACTCATCCAAACGGTCACGGAACACACACACACACACACACACACACACACACACACACACCCTGCCATGGCAGCCCGGCTGTCAGATAGCATCAGCACCCAGCCTATGGAGTACTGTTGACAGGTGTGGCCCACCAGTCATGCACAAACACACACACACCAGCCAGTCACGTCCCCCAACCCCTCGCCTGACAGGGAACCACATGTGATAATGTACCCCATTCTCTGTGTGTGTGTGTGTGTGTGTGTGTGTGTGTGTGTGTGTGTGTGTGTGGTGTGTAGGGATAAAGTGAGAGGCTGTATGTTTTGTCAGAGTGCATGCGTGTGTGTCCCTGTGCTGTCTAAGTGTGTGTGTTGGTCTATGCACGCATACAGTAGTTTGATGTCTGTGTGTAAGGCCAATCCACACAGTGCTAATATATGGGCGTGCTGCTGCAGCTGTGAATACTTTGCAGAGAGGCATGGAGACAGCTTCGTCATTGCAGTAAGATCAATAGAATATTACAGAGCCTGACTAATTCGCTCTTCACTGTTAGTGGGTTGAGCAATATAGAGCATATGCTTCCATGTTTGATGTGTGTTTACGTATATTTTTAACAAGTGGAATGCTCTTTTTGGGTGGACACCTGGTACAGACGAGACACTCTACATATATGCATAGATGCAGAGTATACAGACACACCTTGTGTGGAGTAGATAAGACCTGCACTCTGAGTGTATATGTCTATATCTGTGAATGAACATTTCAGAATGGAGAGCAGCCTTGCTGCTGCCTACAGGTACAGAGCTCTGCACAAATTAAAGGGACAGCTCACCCCAAAATGAAACATACACATTTGTCTGCTTACTTGTACTGCTATTTCTCAATCTCGATAGTTTTGATGTGAGATGCCTAGTTTTGGAAATACCGGCCAGAGAGATGTCTGCTTTCTCTCTAATATAATGGAGAGAAGGCAAAAAAATACATTAGAAAAACTCAACAGTCCCTTTAACAGGAAGCGTGCAAAGGTGGTCTGTAGCAAAGCAGCACTCACACAGCATTCAGCACGGAACCAAGAGACCTGTATGCTGCATGTACTGCGTCTTCTACCTGTATCGCTGATCATTGCTCAATCCTAATTAGAAAGCCACAGTATGTTTGTTGTGTGAAACAAATAATCTTATTGTTCGAGGAGCACGCAGGCACGTGCGACGCATTCAAGGACGAGAACAGATGGACAAACACACTCGCACATCCACACGCAAACAATAGCCACCCACACCCAGGCACATTCACGCACTTCCCACAGAACACACAGGCACACCCCCACAGACGTATACAACCCACTCTCTTGCATCTAAGCAGTCTAGTCCAGTTACTACAAAGCCCACCAAGAGCTCTTTGCAGATCAAATAATCATGCCTTCCATCTGTTTTCATTTCTCCACATTAGCTTTGTGAAGGCGCCCTACAGACCCCGTTAAGAAGCGACCCCAGCCATGGGTAAAATAATGATTCCTCTCTCAACCCCCTAGTGCTCATTACCTCCATCCAAAGCCAATTCAATGACAGGGAGTAGATATGGGAAAATTGCATGTACGGCCCTTATACTGTTACTGTGATATTATGCAGGGCTTGCAATGTACAGTACTGCACTGTAATGGGCTTTTTAAAGCATATGAACACTTATTTTGATGTTGTTATGGTATGAAATATAGATCATAGTCCAGGCAATGTCTGAATATGTTGCCCTGAATCCTTTTGGAAGCCTTTTGATTTTGTTTTGCTATCTATGCAGTGCAACCAAACATCCTTTTCCCCTCCTTTATTTTGTATTCTGGACTAAGCACATATAGATTAGCTTGATCAACAGACAGACATGACAGAAATGACATGTAGCAGTCTACATTTAACAGACATGATGCACAAACTGGGATGAAAATGAATTAGTGAAATGCATAACATCACAGTCTTCCTCATATAATGAGGTGGGAAGCTGACATTCAGCTTGTGAGAGTATGTGCCATCTCGCCAATGAGCTAAGGAAGGGGGGGATGTTTGGTCCCTGTTATGCAAGATGGAAATGAGTTTGCCACGCTTTGCTGTAGCCAAGCTAGTTTGGAACGGCTCACATCAGAAAACGCTGGGCCGAGCAGGAAAATTAGGTAATTTACAAGAGCAAGGCAGTGCCTTCTTTCGGGATGCGAGCGGTGGCGAGGGCTAAGACTGAAGAGCTAAAATGTGTAGTGTCATTTATTCAGGGCAGGGGGGTGCAGGAATTTATAGTAAAATGAACAAGATGCAGAAGCTTAACACAGGCAAAGCAAAGAAACATTTTAACAGAGACCTGTCAATGACCTGAATACATTGCAGCAATGAAAGAGATGCAAAAATCCAGCTCTGAGTGCATGGCTTCAAATTCCTCCTGCATTTCGTAGCAGATCACACTACACACCATGACTTTCTTGTCTGTATGCAGCGACCAATGCTGACACAAGGGGGGGGGGGGCTGATTTATTATGCATAGGGCGCAATTGGTGAGCGGGAATAAGAAAAGATGGCATCCTCCTCGTTAACAACAAATATGTGATCCATCCGCCTCGTTAACCGCTGATCTGAGATCAAGAAGTGAAGGCAAAACTTCAGTTATATTTGAACTAATCATCTACTAGAAATGATAATCCTGTTACAGAGGCCAGGATAATAATGACAGAGATGCACTGCAGTCAGGACCAGAGCGAAACAATAGAAACAGGGAGGGTACAGGGGGAAGAGAGACACATAACCAGAGGAATAGAAAAGGAGTAGAATGGACATTCAACGTAGCAGGATGATAAGAGCGGCAGCCATTTTTTCATCTTTACGGTTGCTACCAATATCTGCAGTTGCAAAGTACCACTATATGACTCAAAACAGTCACAGTTCAATTAGGTTAAAGCACCAGAGCTCGTAGGTGCCAAAAATTACTTTGTTAGGTTCAGGAAAACTCCATGGTTTGGGCTAAAATAAGTATGTGATTCTGGGAAGTTATCTCAGGTGACTTGTGGTGGAGTAAAGCTGGGGTGTTGTGCAGTAAAGAACCCGTGTGGTTTAGTAAAGCTGGGGTGTTGTGAAGTAAAGAACCTGTGTGGTGTAGTAAAGCTGGGGTGTTGTGAAGTAAAGAACCCGTGTGGTGTAGTAAAGCTGTTGTGTCGTGCAGTAAAGAACCTGTGTGGTGTAGTAAAGCTGGGGTGTTGTGGAGTAAAGAACCCGTGTGGTTTAGTAAAGCTGGGGTGTTGTGGAGTAAAGAACCCGTGTGGTTTAGTAAAGCTGGGGTGTTGTGAAGTAAAGAACCCGTGTGGTTTAGTAAAGCTGGGGTGTCGTGTAGTAAAGAACCCGTGTGGTGTAGTAAAGCTGGGGTGTTCTGAAGTAAAGAACCCATGTGGTGTAGTAAAGCTGGGGTGTCATGGAGTAAAAAACCCGTGTGGTGTAGTAAAGCTGGGGTGTTGTGTAGTAAAGAACCTCTGTGGTGTAGTAAAGCTGGGGTGTCGTGTATTAAAGAACCCGTGTGGTGTAGTAAAGCTGGGGTGTTGTGTCGTAAAGAACCCGTGTGGTGTAGTAAAGCTGGGGTGTTGTGAAGTAAAGAACCCGTGTGGTGTAGTAAAGCTGGGGTGTTTTGAAGTACAGAACCCGTGTGGTTTAGTAAAGCTGGGGTGTTCTGAAGTAAAGAACCCGTGTGGTGTAGTAAAGCTGGGGTGTCGTGGAGTAAAGAACCCGTGTGGTTTAGTAAAGCTGGGGTGTCGTGGAGTAAAGAACATGTGTGGTTTAGTAAAGCTGGGGTGTCGTGGAGTAAATAACATGTGTGGTGTAGTAAAGCTGGGGTGTTGTGTCGTAAAGAACCCGTGTGGTGTAGTAAAGCTGGGGTGTTGTGAAGTAAAGAAACCGTGTGGTGTAGTAAAGCTGGGGTGTTTTGAAGTACAGAACCCGTCTGGTTTAGTAAAGCTGGGGTGTTGTGAAGTAAAGAACCAGTGTGGTAGAGTAAAGCTGGGGTGTTGTGAAGTAAAGAACCCGTGTAGTTTAGTAAAGCTGGGGTGTCATGTAGTAAAGAACCTGTGTGGTGTAGTAAAGCTGTTGTGTGGTGCAGTAAAGAACCTGTGTGGTGTAGTAAAGCTGGGGTGTTGTGGAGTAAAGAACCCGTGTGGTTTAGTAAAGCTGGGGTGTTGTGAAGTAAAGAACCCGTGTGGTTTAGTAAAGCTGGGGTGTCGTGTAGTAAAGAACCCGTGTGGTTTAGTAAAGCTGGGGTGTCGTGTAGTAAAGAACCCGTGTGGTGTAGTAAAACTGGGGTGTTCTGAAGTAAAGAACCCGTGTGGTTTAGTAAAGCTGGGATGTCGTGTAGTAAAGAACATGTGTGGTGTAGTAAAGCTGGGGTGTTGTGTCGTAAAGAACCCGTGTGGTGTAGTAAAGCTGGGGTGTTGTGAAGTAAAGAACCCGTGTGGTGTAGTAAAGCTGGGGTGTTTTGAAGTATAGAACCTGTGTGGTTTAGTAAAGCTGGGGTGTTTTGAAGTGAAGAACCAGTGTGGTATAGTAAAGCTGGGGTGTCGTGCAGTAAAGAACCTGTGTGGTGTAGCAAAGCTGGGGTGTTTTGAAGTACAGAACCCGTGTGGTTTAGTAAAGCTGGGGTGTCGTGTAGTAAAGAACCCGTGTGGTTTACTAAAGCTGGGGTGTCGTGTAGTAAAGAACATGTGTGGTGTAGTAAAGCTGGGGTGTTGTGTCGTAAAGAACCCGTGTGGTGTAGTAAAGCTGGGGTGTTGTGAAGTAAAGAGCCCGTGTGGTGTAGTAAAGCTGGGGTGTTTTGAAGTACAGAACCCGTGTGGTTTAGTAAAGCTGGGGTGTTGTGAAGTAAAGAACCAGTGTGGTAGAGCAAAGCTGGGTTGTTGTGAAGTAAAGAACCCGTGTGGTTTAGTAAAGCTGGGGTGTCATGTAGTAAAGAACCCGTGTGGTGTAGTAAAGCTCTTGTGTCGTGCAGTAAAGAACCTGTGTGGTGTAGTAAAGCTGGGGTGTTGTGGAGTAAAGAACCCGTGTGGTTTAGTAAAGCTGGAGTGTTCTGAAGTAAAGAACCCGTGTGGTTTAGTAAAGCTGGGGTGTCGTGTAGTAAAGAACATGTGTGGTGTAGTAAAGCTGGGGTGTTGTGTCGTAAAGAACCCGTGTGGTGTAGTAAAGCTGGGGTGTTGTGAAGTAAAGAACCCGTGTGGTGTAGTAAAGCTGGGGTGTTTTGAAGTACAGAACCCGTGTGGTTTAGTAAAGCTGGGGTGTTTTGAAGTGAAGAACCAGTGTGGTATAGTAAAGCTGGGGTGTTGTGAAGTAAAGAACCCGTGTGGTGTAGTAAAGCTGGGGTGTTGTGAAGTAAAGAACCCGTGTGGTGTAGTAAAGCTGGGGTGTTGTGAAGTAAAGAACCCGTGTGGTGTATTAAAGCTGGGGTGTCTTGTCGTTAAGAACCCGTGTGGTTTCGTAAAGCTCATGTGTCGTGTAGTAAAGAACTCGTGTGGTGTAGTAAAGCTGGGGTGTTTTGAAGTACAGAACCCGTGTGGTTTAGTAAAGATGGGGTGTTGTGAAGTAAAGAACCCGTGTGGTGTAGTAAAGCTGGGGTGTTGTGAAGTAAAGAACCTGTGTGGTGTAGTAAAGCTGGGGTGTTGTGAAGTAAAGAACCCATGTGGTGTATTAAAGCTGGGGTGTCGTGTAGTAAAGAACCCGTCTGGTTTCGTAAAGCTCGGGTGTCGTGTAGTAAAGAACTTGTGTGGTGTAGTAAAGCTGGGGTGTTTTGAAGTACAGAACCCGTGTGGTTTAGTAAAGCTGGGGTGTCGTGTAGTAAAGAACCCGTGTGGTTTCGTAAAGCTGGGGTGTCGTGCAGTAAAGAACCCGTGTGGTTTAGTAAAGATGGGGTGTTGTGAAGTAAAGAACCCGTGTGGTGTAGTAAAGCTGGGGTGTTGTGAAGTAAAGAACCCGTGTGGTGTAGTAAAGCTGGGGTGTTGTGAAGTAAAGAACCCATGTGGTGTATTAAAGCTGGGGTGTCGTGTAGTAAAGAACCCGTCTGGTTTCGTAAAGCTCGGGTGTAGTGTAGTAAAGAACCCGTGTGGTTTAGTAAAGCTGGGGTGTCGTGTAGTAAAGAACCCGTGTGGTTTCGTAAAGCTGGGGTGTCATGCAGTAAATAACCCGTGTGGTTTAGTAAAGCTGGGGTGTTGTGCAGGAAAGAACCCGTGTGGTTTCGTAAAGCTGGGGTGCCGTGCAGTAAAGAACCCGTGTGGTTTAGTAAAGCTGGGGTGTCGTGTAGTAAAGAACCCGTGTGGTGTAGTAAAGCTGGGGTGTTGTGTAGTAAAGAACCTCTGTGGTGTAGTAAAGCTGGGGTGTCGTGTATTAAAGAACCCTTGTGGTGTAGTAAAGCTGGGTTGTCGTGTAGTAAAGAACCCGTGTGGTTTAGTAAAGCTGGGGTGTTGTGTACTAAAGAACCTGTGTGGTGTAGTAAAGCTGGGGTGTTGTGTAGTAAAGAACCCGTGTGGTTTAGTAAAGCTGGGGTGTTGTGTAGTAAAGAACCCGTATGGTTTAGTAAAGCTGGGGTGTTGTGCAGTAAATAACCTGTGTGGTTTAGTAAAGCTGGGGTGTCGTGTAGTAAAGAACCCGTGTAGTTTAGTAAAGCTGGGGTGTCGTGTAGTAAAGAACCCGTGTGGTGTAGTAAAGCTGGGGTGTTGTGAAGTAAAAAACCCGTGTGGTGTAGTAGAGCTGGGGTGTCGTGTAGTAAAGAACATGTGTGGTGTAGTAAAGCTGAGGTGTTGTGAAGTAAAGAACTTGTGTGGTGTAGTAAAGCTGGGATGTTTTGAAGTACAGAACCCGTGTATTTTCGTAAAGCTGGGGTGTTGTGAAGTAAAGAACCCGTGTGGTTTAGTAGAGCTGGGGTGTCGTGTAGTAAAGAACATGTGTGGTGTAGTAAAGCTGGGGTGTTGTGAAGTAAAGAACTCGTGTGGTGTAGTAAAGCTGGGATGTTTTGAAGTACAGAACCCGTGTGGTTTCGTAAAGCTGGGGTGTTGTGAAGTAAAGAACCCGTGTGGTTTAGTAGAGCTGGGGTGTCCTGTAGTAAAGAACCCGTGTGGTTTAGTAAAGCTGGGGTGTTGTGTAGTAAAGAACCTGTGTGGTGTAGTAAAGCTGGGGTGTTGTGTAGTAAAGAACCCGTGTGGTTTAGTAAAGCTGGGGTGTCATGTAGTAAAGAACCTGTGTGGTTTAGTAAAGCTGGGGTGTCGTGGAGTAAAGAACCCGTGTGGTTTAGTAAAGCTGGGGTGTTGTGTCGTAAAGAACGCTTGTGGTTTAGTAAAGCTGGGGTGTTGTGAAGTAAAGAACCCGTGTGGTTTAGTAGAGCTGGGGTGTCGTGTAGTAAAGAACCCGTGTGGTTTAGTAAAGCTGGGGTGTTGTGTAGTAAAGAACCTGTGTGGTGTAGTAAAGCTGGGGTGTTGTGTAGTAAAGAACCCGTGTGGTTTAGTAAAGCTGGGGTGTCATGTAGTAAAGAACCTGTGTGGTTTAGTAAAGCTGGGGTGTAGTGGAGTAAAGAACCCGTGTGGTTTAGTAAAGCTGGGGTGTTGTGTCGTAAAGAACCCGTCTGGTTTAGTAAAGCTGGGGTGTTGTGTTGTAAAGAACCTGTGTGGTGTAGTAAAGCTGGGGTGTCGTGTAGTAAATAACCCGTGTGGTGTAGTAAAGCTGGGGTGTCGTGTAGTAAAGAACCCGTGTGGTTTAGTAGAGCTGGGGTGTCGTGTAGTAAAGAACATGTGTGGTGTAGTAAAGCTGGGGTGTTGTGAAGTAAAGAACTCGTGTGGTGTAGTAAAGTTGGGATGTTTTGAAGTACAGAACCCGTGTGGTTTCGTAAAGCTGGGGTGTTGTGAAGTAAAGAACCCGTGTGGTTTAGTAGAGCTGGGGTGTCCTGTAGTAAAGAACCCGTGTGGTTTAGTAAAGCTGGGGTGTTGTGTAGTAAAGAACCTGTGTGGTGTAGTAAAGCTGGGGTGTTGTGTAGTAAAGAACCCGTGTGGTTTAGTAAAGCTGGGGTGTCATGTAGTAAAGAACCTGTGTGGTTTAGTAAAGCTGGGGTGTCGTGGAGTAAAGAACCCGTGTGGTTTAGTAAAGCTGGGGTGTTGTGTCGTAAAGAACGCTTGTGGTTTAGTAAAGCTGGGGTGTTGTGTCGTAAAGAACCCGTCTGGTTTAGTAAAGCTGGGGTGTTGTGTTGTAAAGAACCTGTGTGGTGTAGTAAAGCTGGGGTGTTGTGTTGTAAAGAACCTGTGTGGTGTAGTAAAGCTGGGGTGTCGTGTAGTAAATAACCCGTGTGGTGTAGTAAAGCTGGGGTGTCGTGTAGTAAAGAACCCGTGTGGTTTAGTAGAGCTGGGGTGTCGTGTAGTAAAGAACATGTGTGGTGTAGTAAAGCTGGGGTGTTGTGAAGTAAAGAACTCGTGTGGTGTAGTAAAGCTGGGATGTTTTGAAGTACAGAACCCGTGTGGTTTCGTAAAGCTGGGGTGTTGTGAAGTAAAGAACCCGTGTGGTTTAGTAGAGCTGGGGTGTCCTGTAGTAAAGAACCCGTGTGGTTTAGTAAAGCTGGGGTGTTGTGTAGTAAAGAACCTGTGTGGTGTAGTAAAGCTGGGGTGTTGTGTAGTAAAGAACCCGTGTGGTTTAGTAAAGCTGGGGTGTCATGTAGTAAAGAACCTGTGTGGTTTAGTAAAGCTGGGGTGTCGTGGAGTAAAGAACCCGTGTGGTTTAGTAAAGCTGGGGTGTTGTGTCGTAAAGAACGCTTGTGGTTTAGTAAAGCTGGGGTGTTGTGAAGTAAAGAACCCGTGTGGTTTAGTAGAGCTGGGGTGTCGTGTAGTAAAGAACCCGTGTGGTTTAGTAAAGCTGGGGTGTTGTGTAGTAAAGAACCTGTGTGGTGTAGTAAAGCTGGGGTGTTGTGTAGTAAAGAACCCGTGTGGTTTAGTAAAGCTGGGGTGTCATGTAGTAAAGAACCTGTGTGGTTTAGTAAAGCTGGGGTGTCGTGGAGTAAAGAACCCGTGTGGTTTAGTAAAGCTGGGGTGTTGTGTCGTAAAGAACCCGTGTGGTTTAGTAAAGCTGGGGTGTTGTGTTGTAAAGAACCTGTGTGGTGTAGTAAAGCTGGGGTGTCGAGTAGTAAATAACCCGTGTGGTGTAGTAAAGCTGGGGTGTTGTGTCGTGAAGAACCTGTGTGGTGTAGTAAAGCTGGGGTGTCGTGTAGTAAAGAACCCGTGTGGTTTAGTAAAGCTGGTTTGTTGTGTAGTAAAGAACCCGTGTGGTTTCGTAAAGCTGGGGTGTTGTGTAGTAAAGAACCTGTGTGGTGTAGTAAAGCTGGGGTGTCGTGTAGTAAAGAACCCGTGTGGTGTAGTAAAGCTGGGGTGTCGTGTAGTAAAGAACCCGTGTGGTTTAGTAAAGCTGGGGTGTCGTGCAGTAAAGAACCCGTGTAGTTTAGTAAAGATGGGGTGTCGTGTAGTAAAGAACCCGTGTGGTGTAGTAAAGCTGGGGTGTTGTGCAGTAAAGAACCCGTGTGGTTTCGTAAAGCTGGGGTGTCGTGCAGTAAAGAACCCGTGTGGTGTAGTAAAGCTGGGGTGTCGTGTAGTAAAGAACCCGTGTAGTTTAGTAAAGATGGGGTGTCGTGTAGTAAAGAACCCGTGTGGTGTAGTAAAGCTGGGGTGTTGTGCAGTAAAGAACCCGTGTGGTTTCGTAAAGCTGGGGTGTCGTGCAGTAAAGAACCCGTGTGGTTTCGTAAAGCTGGGGTGTCGTGCAGTAAAGAACCCGTGTGGTTTCGTAAAGCTGGGGTGTCGTGCAGTAAAGAACCCGTGTGGTGTAGTAAAGCTGGGGTGTCATGCAGTAAAGAACCCGTGTGGTGTAGTAAAGCTGGAGTGTTGTGAAGTAAAGAACCCGTGTGGTTTAGTAAAGCTGGGGTGTCGTGTAGTAAAGAACCCGTGTGGTTGAGTAAAGCTGGGGTGTCGTGTAGTAAAGAACCTGTGTGGTTTAGTAAAGCTGGGGTCTCGTAAAGCAGCCATGTTGCAACCATTGTAACCATGGCGAACTTCCATGTAAACCTTGATGTGTAGCACACAGCGTAAGTGTCGTAAAGTGAGTGTGTGTGTGTGTGTGTGTATGTGGTCCCAACTACCAACAACCTCCAGCCGTGAGCACTATGTGGTCAAAACTGAATCCAAATCCTTGTCTCCCAAACAAAAGCTGCATGTTCACGAAACAGAGTGATTGATCTGCGCTATGTTTTCCGGGGAAATTATGTGAAAGTGTGTGTGTGTCAATATTTATGCATCTATGTGTATTTATGTTCCAACTGTTGCCTAAACTTGCATGTTTGCATGCATGTGTAAACTATCTCTGCCCGCATTGGCGCATTAGGTACCACGTGTGTGTGTGTGTGTGTGTGTGTGTGTGTGTGTGTGTGTGTGTGTGTGTGTGTGTGTGTGTGTGTGTGTGTGTGCGTGCGTGTGATGAGCCGTCAGTCCTAAAGAGGGGCTATGCTGCTGTCATGCGATGACACCTCTTATTTGCTGCTGTCCCGTGAAGCAGAGCTGAAGGCAGAGGTCAGGCCACCCTCACAGAGACGCTGCTGCTCAGAGCACATCATGTCTGCCTGCCTGCCTCCCAGCCCATCACACACACACACTTCTTTAGAGAGAAGCAGACTGAAAGGTCTAATATGTGTTTAAAGGATTTATCCAGGTGGTCAATCTGATTGAGCAGTGAAAACAGGTTGAAAAGATAAAGACAGAAGCTAAAGCTACAGATCAGTGTGAAGGTGAACCACCTCATCACCTGGAGATCCAGACAGAAGTCAATGAAATGAAGGAACAACACTGTTCCTCTTTATTCCTCTTACAATCATTAAATATATTCAGTATACCGACTGGAGCTAGCATCGCATAGACGTGCCGACACTAGTTTATAATGTGCTAACGTACTCTGTTAGCTCCAGAGGCTTTTACATAGAAACGTAATGTTTGAGAAACATACTGGACATCTCCTTCCAACCTCTCTGGGTAACAAGTATCACTATTACACAAGATTTAACCATGACAAGCTCCAAACTGAACATGAAGAAAATTGTAAACCATTGCACGAGAGTCTATGGAGCACAGTCAGATAGTTGTCGGACCCTGGCCGATACTACGCTTTGATTGGCCAGTGTACGTTAGAGGGGCTTAACAATGGTCAATTAGCTCTACTTCTCTTCAGGCATGCTTCAATTATAGCTAGTCAGCTACATTCAAAACACTGAAACGAAAAAAATGATTATTAATGAATGGTCTTTCAACACAATCATACCACGATTAAATCATATATCAAGATATCGTGATACACAAATTCGTCATCTAAATTGATGATAACGAGCACATAATAACAAACATTTCTCAGAAAATCTGAAATAAGTCACTTGCTCAGTGTAGTTAAATCAAACTATTGTCTTCATCTGAATACTCTGTATGTGCGTGCGTGCATCTAAACGGTTGGAAAACAAAATGTTTCTCTCTAACTGAAATAGTTGAAACTGTTCCTTTTGTCCTAAAGTTTGTAATAAAATGAGAAAATGATCATTGTCACGTATACAACTCACACGGGAGTATACAAAAATAGGGTTTACCATGTGGTTATTGTATAAATAGACCATCTATTTATTGAATTCGCAGACAACATGCTATGTCGTGATATATGTTGTTAAATATGAAAGGACGTATATCGGGATTGAAGATTTTGGCCATATCACCAGCACCAATTGGAAACAAATGCCCTCTTTAGTCTGCAGAGCATATAGTTGATTGTGTGGCGCACGTCAGTGCAGAAAGCAGGATGTAGCCTGCATGTGAGGAGACCTGTAACACGTCTGCTGAATGCAACGCTACACACAATAGTCATCTCCTCTCCCCACACATCCAGCCTCCTCCTCCTCGCCACTGTAGGCCGTCCATTCGTCTCGGCCGGTGTCACATGCCGTCATCAATTACCCATTAGACAGAGTAATATTCCCCCAATATTGCCGGCGTGCGACTGGGAGATTTTAGAGTGATCAAAACCGACAAATCTGATTTACAGAGCTAGCATAAATAAGGAGATTGTGCCCTCCCTGATTTCCCTGTTGAATAATGGATGCGTGTTTGGTAATCATTTTCCAATATCACACCACTTTCCCCTTGACTGGCCTAGCAGTCCTCTTCTTTTTTCTGTTCTTTCCTCTCTTTATATCTGATCTCCTACGTTCCTGTATACTTTGATATGCTGGAGTCCTCTGAAATGACGATGGGAGGATTTGCATTGGAGACAAACTCTTTGTCTCTTTGGCCCAATGTATCTGGGGGCTCTGTTGACTTTCTGTAGTGACGCGACAGTGATAGCGCCATCACTGAGGAGGCGGGTGTTATTGTCTGATTCATCTTGTCATTGTTTAGAGGGAGAAAATGTCAACGGGTGTGAATGTTACAGTTGATTCAATTCAAAAGGTTGAGACAAAAGGAGCGGGCGGAACTTGAAGATGAATTTGACTTTACAACAAGTGAATTTCTTTTTACAGTTGCACGGGTAAAACAAAGAAAGCTTATTATTTAGTCACATCTAAATCAAAGTGTGACAGACAAAATATATTTCTGAATTATGAGTCAATATGTATGATTTCTATGCTTTAGAAATCTAATGATAGCTCATATACACACAGTAATACATCAGGCAATCATCCAAGGGTTGAGCACTTCATGTCAACTTTCAGCTCCAGCTTGATGGATGTGAGCTTTAGCTCACTAAAGTAGCTGTAATGATAATGTGAGAAATGTCTTCCTCTCTGATGGTGTGTGTATGAAGGGTGTCAGGGGTCTGGATATAGAAAACAAACACTTTAGCAGGGGGCACAAGAGATTGAATTCCCTGCTTGTGTACCTTCCCTTCCTGTCACGGTCTGCATGCACAACCGTCAGTTCATACTAAATGGAGCACTAAAACTAATTGTGATCGCCTGACAACAACACAAGCAGTCTCAAGGTCAGTGCTTTGATCATATGGTAGCAGCGTTCCAAACAGCTGCTGCTGTGCTCTTCGTAACATTCTTCAAGGCACAGTTGTGCCTCTAATGGGAAAAAGGCCAAACCAGGTTATGAAAATCCTTATTTACAGCTGTGTGAAGTAGGTCACGGCAGCTGCTGAAATGGAACGAACCTCGCTCGCACCGTTTAATACTTTTCTTTTGAATGCTCACTGCCTCACAATGGCACCTGAGGGAAAGACACAGACACACTTTTTTTTCCAACCCTTCGCGAGTCTCGACCCTACTGTGTAAAAAAATGTGTGCGCACCCTGTAGTGTCCGGCTTTCACCTGACGAAACAAATAAATAGGCTGCAAACACCAACTCCAAGGTTTAGCTATGAATACTATTAGGAGCATTCAAAGAGTATTTCCAGAGTAGTTGAGCAGCACATCCTCTATCTGAAATGGCCTCTAATGTCTAACCATGAAAAGATGCAGTGCAAACTACATTTCTTAAAACAAATGATCCCAGCGGCCTCCAGGTCAGGCAGGCTAATATACAGCTACTAAAACCCAGTGTGGCACTTTGTGCTCATCATCATATGCTCGGACATTTGCAACTTTTACAATATGTCTGACAGTGCTGGATAGGTGTGGGGCCCGAGGTGTAGGTGAGCGCTGTCCCCCAGGGTGATGGATGCCTGTGGGAGGCTGTTATGCCACAAGGTGAAAATGTCCATTAATCAGCCCACACTTCCTCCATTGCCGTGGCTTTCCCATTACCAGCGCACTCCGAGCAGGCTGATTGGTTTTTAATTGGCCTGCCCGCCAGGAGATAGATCATGTTTGCCCAGAGGAAAGGCACGGAGGTATGTGTGTGTGTGTGGTGGGGGGGGCACCCGCGCTATCTCTGGAGGGATACCCACACATTGTCTCTATGCGCCTATCTAACAAGAGGGATGAACAACCAGGTCTGGGTGGTCACCTGTCACATGCAATATTACTGCTTTTGCCAGAGTAAAAAATTCATTGGTGACATGACAGCTACCAATTATGTAAGTAATTATACAAGCACATCCTTCTACATATGAGATTGAAACTGGCATGTCCTTAAACTACATCCTAACCCCATCCCCCAGGTTCTGAAGGACTAGGGATGTGTGCAGTCGCAATATCTGTATCGGTATGTTGTCTTGTTCCACCTGGGCCCCGTCAAGACAGACATTTTAGTCATTAAATACAGTTGTTCCAAAATGTAAGACGGCAAAAAGTTAAGTTTCTCAGTGACTGTTAAAAAAGAAATCTGGAATTTTGGTGTGAGTGATGTATGTGCCATAATGAATAGCCTGTAGCAGCAAGCGTAGCAGGGATGCATGTGTGAAGGACACGAGAGCAGCTACATCTTACACTGAGTAGACGTCAGTATTGACATTGTGTCTGCTCAAATAGATCAATCCCCTCTCCGCCCTCGCCTGACCACGTCACGGAGGCTGATTGGAGGGACCCATTGATTCCCTATGGTATCTTCATACAACAACACAAGGATACACGTTCACCACGCAACCACAGGCTGATCCATCTGGCCTTCGGACAAGTTAGAAAGGGAACAATGTACATCTCTGGAACTAATGTTTGAGAAGAAATGTTTAAAACAACCTGCCTAAATCGATTTTTATTTTCATGCTATAATTTATCATAAGGAGAGGGAGCAGACAGCCTCCATGGCGTGGGCAAATATACTGCAGGCCAGCACTTCTGTAGGTGCGCCACAGTCTGACGTCAAGGGCAGGTTATGTTCGAGGGCCGGCCTGTAAAGCCTGTGTTAGCCTTCACCGCAGGGAGAGAGGGTGATCTGCACTGTGTTGGGGAGATATGCTCCTGGTGTGGAGCTGGAAGAAGCACCATCTACTGGGAGCTGCACCCAGTGCAGCAGAGGCTGTTATTTTGAGAGGCCAACCACATGTTCTGGCTGTATACAGGGATGCAATTCAAGGACCACGAGTTAGTTGGTGAAATACAATTTACACACATTGTTTTTGTATTAGTAATGCAACATTGTTACGTTATATGATATATCCATTTCTTATTTTCACAACTTTTCTCCCTATGAGATGCGTTTCTCCTCATACACATGAAGGTCAGCAGATGCTTCTTTTTCACATGCCAGCTTCACATAGAAGGCAAATGAGGTTCACATTGTTCTCTCCAGATTCATGAAAAAAAACAAAAGCAACGGATAGGAGTTTGCTATGGCAAGGATGTGATCCCTCACTGACTTCCCACCCACAAACTAATTCTGCTTATTCTTTTATGTAAAAGCTAACATAACGTAACATCGTACACTGGACCTGGTTTCACTTCAAATGAATGTTCATATCTATATATTTATTTTATTGTATCTAAATAAGGGTTTGAACATATTGTGTTCTATAAATACAGAGTATTTTCAAAAGTGACCACTGCAGTAGAGCACACAGACAGTCTAGCGTGAATGCAGAGTCATGCTATGGCAGTGTATGGCTCAGACATGCTAAGCACAGCGTGTGAATGTGTGATCCAGCCACTCAACATGGAGGCTAATATTAGCGCATGGCTGGCCCCCCCAACCCACCCCTGCCGATTGCATGCAGGGCATCCCCAGGAGGCTTTCTGCGGCTCATTCATTAAGGCTGCTGAGGAATAAGGGACATCGAGTCCCCCACGTATTAGGTTCAGTCTGCAGCCACACAGGTTTTTGAAAATTCAGCAGATTTCTTGTCACATTAAAATACTGCATTTAGACACAATAAATATTTAAAATATATAACAACAAAGACTCACAGAAGAGCATACTGAGCATACTGTCACACATTAGAGTACCGTACATTTCGAATGACCCTACGGTCCATATTCAGCAATGCCATCAACACCCAATCCCCTCACCCCTCCAGCTCTGACCTGTTGTGATTATGACGGGCTGGCTTCTTCTACTTTCACACCAGAGAGAGAACAGAGAGACAGAGAGAAAAGATGAGAAGGGGGGGGGGGGGATTCCCGCAATGTTGGTCGCAGCAAGACCCGGGTAGTGTGCTTTCCCTCTATAATTTAATTACATTCAGCTGTCTCCCTGTCCTCGGCTCGCTCAGCAAAGCACATCAGGCACCATGGTGGCACGCACGCACGCACATACACACACACACACACACACACACACACACACACACACACTTGACACACACCAACATGAGTCTCCCCCTAACAAGCAAGATGTTTCCTTCCTCTTCCAGCGATAGGAACCTCCCAGCATAACTTCACCTCGTGCCAAGTGGCCGAAACAAAGTGACAGAAACTGACATATACAGAGCACTGAAGGACACTATACTAAATACAAGAGCTTAAAAAGTCTAACCGCTTGACAGAAGCTGTTTTGCAAACATTGACTATTCGGTGGAAATCGTGAGAGGCTGCAGTGCATACCAGCTTCTCACTTATAACGGGTTTACAAGACAAACCCTGAGATCAGACTCAATCTATCAAACTAAAAGGCACACAGATACTAAAATTGAAGACTTTCACCATGCCTGCATCCTGTTACAATCCCTCACAGTATCCCCAGATGTCACCAAACATTGTCTCCATCATTTGTTGATATGAGAAACATTAATTTTTGACACGCTTTTGGCAAGGGAGAGTAGACACAAGTAGATCACTTTGAGTCAGAGCGTTGTTTGTCTTGACGGGAGGAAACACGCTGCAGCGCATCTGCTTTCTGCTGTGTATGTACAGTATATGCCACCCCCGGGAGCACTGGCAGGCACACACAACATCTGCATTGCCTTTTTCTTACATGCAAATCAGAAAAAAATACTGTGTGTTAGATGAAATATAGAATGGAGGGACTAGTGTGTGTGTGTGTGTGTGTGTGTGTGTGTGTGTGTGTGTGTGTGTGTGTGTGTGTGTGTGTGTGTGTGTGTGTGTGTGGTGTGTGTGTGTGTGATTGTTTATATGCATGCAACTACACCAGAGAGTTTACTGTATTCGAAGTTGGGAACTCAAGCTCTCTTCCAACTTTACATTCTCTCTTTCCCTCCCTGAGTTTCTCTCCTCTGTCTCCATCTCCTCTACTTCTAATTGTTCCCTGGACGCAGTGCCCTCGCTGCCCCCTAGACCTCAGACGAACAGCAGACACAACACATCGCACTACACGAGACACTGACTTTAGCAAAGGATTGAAGCACTTCAGGAACAACCAAATCAAATCATAATTTGATCTTAATAATAATAACAATATACTGCCTAAAATGAACGGCTAAACAAATATATATTGATGACAACTTCAGAAAACTGTCCTCTTCCCCAACACTGCTGAAGTTTGCAGTGCAGCATTATCTACAGCAGCAGCACAAAAGTTATAGTGCAAACTTTTAAATGGGTGCTCACATGCTTCTTTGTGAAATCAAACTACATACAAGAGGAAAGACATTATTCATTTCCAGTAGCAATCTAGAGAGCTAGAAGCAATGTGACACAAACATATTATTAGACATCCCAGAGCAACTCAACCGGGACAATAAACTATATCCCCTCAGCCCGCTGGTACTTTTTCTCACTTAAGACACTGCACCAGTGACACCACATCACATGACTAAACCTATCTGAACAATTAGCAACACTAGAAACAAACACTATACAAATATTTTATTGCAAGATTGTAGATGTACCTTATATCTTTAATCAATGCATCAAAGCAAAGGCATAAGATGCCCTAAACAAGTACAAGTTACCTACCAACTGCAGTCTTCTCCTTAAACTTTTCCTCCCGCTCTCCAGAATGCGCTTCCTCTCCTTTTTCAGTCTTTCCTTTACTTCTCTCCCTTACTCTCTCCCAATTCACTTAGTGTGCTCACTGCAAACTTCTGCTCTCCTCCTGCATGCAAATCATTTTTACGACTTGAGAGATGACTGGGAATGAGGGAAGGAGGGAGAGCGATAGGGAGAAAGGATGACAGAGGGGTGGAGGAGTAGAGATAATGGTTGGAAGGCAGGCAACCAATGGGCCTGGAGCCTAATGGAAAACGGGAATCAGGACACACCAATGAGGCGCAGCCTGGAGAGAGAGAGAGAGCGAGCAGGAGGGAGGGAGAGAGAGAGAAAGAGAGCGAGAGAGCGGAGGAAACAGGCGAGGGAAGCAGGGATGGCGAGAGCACAGTCGGGAGGAGACGTTGTAACGCAGACCGAGCAAGACACTGAGGCAGAGAGAGAGCGCACAGAGAGAGCGATAAAGAAATAGAGAGAGTGCTAGCGGGTGTGCACAGTATGTGGAGGGAGGAGAGCATCCCTGGCGAGATGGAGAGAGTGCAGATCAGAGAGGAGGAACGGAAAGAAAGAAATGCACAGAGAAAGAGAAAAAGAGAGGAAGAGAGAGGAAGGAAGAAAGGGACAGAGGGAAGGAACTGACTTACCTGGGTACTGCTAGTGGCATCCTTCACACGCCGCCTCGCAGACTCCGCACACACATACACACACACGCACCCACCCTGGTGATACAGGCACACGCCGCGCCGCCGCTGAGACTAACCAAACGCAAAAACAACAAAGGAGAGGACTGCCAAAGCCGACTGGTATACCCTAAAGCAATTGTGCCTGTGTGTGTATGTGTGCGTGTGTTTGCGTGCAAGTGTGTGTGTGAGAGTCAGGGAGAGAGGGTGGGAGTGTGTATGAGCATGTGTTTGTGCTGGGATGCGAGGGAGAGACGGTTGAAGGAAGCTAAACTGCTCTCACTCCTTTCCTAGCCCTATAACTGGTTTCCTCTCTCTCTGTCTCCCTCTCTGTGTGTTTCTTTCTCCCTCTATCTGTGTATCTCTCGCTCTCTGTACACTGTGCATGTATGTCCTCCTCCAACACTCAATATGTTCTCTCTCTCTCTCTCTCTGCCTGCTGATGTGCCCTCCCTTCCCCTTCTCCCTCTTATACATTTATTCAGGGCTGCAGACTGTCTGCTCCCAGAGTCAGTTCTTCCCACGGGCCCCGGGTAGAGGTGGAGGGAGGGAAGAGAAGGGAAAGAGAGGGAGAATGGAGGAGGGATGTGGATGATAGTGAGCCATGCAGTGAATTAATTTCAAATGGCAGAGACACAAATTTGTGCCTTTAATAAGCGAAAATGAGCCCCGCTCGTGGTTCAGTGCACATTATTTGGCCTGGGATCATTCGGAGAGCTGAGAGAGATGCAGGATGCAAACTTAAAGGAAGTCTCCGGCTGATCGCTGGCTTGCTTTTAATTAACACTTGTGCCCCCCCCCCCCCCCCCCCCCTCATTCCAGGCTTCAGGGCTGACTGAGCACCAGAATTAAGAGTGCAGAAGATGAATGAGTATTGAAACAGGCTAGCTTCGGCCATGTGTTCAGTGATGAGCACTGGTGATGCACCGCTCCCAAACAGGAGACAGTATTTACAATATCATCATGTTCGAACCATAAAGAGGGTGACATTCGTGCGTGAATGAGAATAGCAATAACAATGTGATGATTTCCATATTTACCCAGATATGCAAACACACAGAATGCTAATCTCATCCCTGAGACATCATCATAATTAGATTATAAATTACGTGCATTTCTTACCGGACAAGAGGTGCTAATTCATTCATTTTCACCAGCGGGGGGAGACTCAGCTGAAGAAGGCAGCAGCCACCCGATAGAGGGGACTTCTCCTATGCTCATCTGAAAGCGGCAAGCAATAACACATTCAAATAAATCCTCATACACACATAAATATTCTGAATAAGATTCAAAGATATGGGTCTATGCTCTGCTCTTCCAATCCGATATACATGTATACGAGGCACATTGTTTTGATCCTCCTTAGAACAGTAAACAAATCAAATCCATACAGCGGTATTTTACAGAACCAACAAGCCCTGCCGCTCTCTCCAACAATGCTGCCAGGCAGTTGAGGAAGGCATGATAAGTACTCTGGTGGGTTGGGACACAGATGCCTTCGGGCCGTTTAATATTAGCAATTTCAAATTCTTATTTGGCTATGTTAATGCCAATCAAGCACGATTAATTTATCCCACGCCCTTAAACAAATAAACAAAAGGGGAGAAATCTGCCTGAATAAGGAAAACGGCGGTAATTTGAGGAATCATCACACATTAGGAATACTAGCCGGAAATCAATGTTTAAGCAGTTATTGTATCATGAGGCTCACTCTGGCATAGAACCAGAGGTCTCTCTCACTGACACAGCAGAACCGTGTTGACTGGATGTGAAGGGTTCCCTCGGCTTCCTGTCCAACAAAGAATTGACTTTAAAATCCTGCTGTTGGTTTACAAAGCACTGAATGGTTTAGGGCCAAAATACATCTCTGATCTGCTACTACCTTACGAACCATCCCGACCCCTCAGGTCGTCTGGGACCGGTCTACTTTCTGTTCCCAGAGTCAGAACTAAACATGGAGAAGCAGCGTTCAGTTTTTCTGCTCCACATATCTGGAACAAAGTCCCAGAAAGCTGCAGGTCTGCTGAGACCCTCAGCTCATTTAAATCAAGATTGAAGACTTTTCTGTTTGCTGCTGCCTTTAATTGAACAACATTCAATTAATATATTAATCAATTTCCTGCATTTCTACATTTTACTACTGTATTTTATTTCTTACACTGTTCTTAATTGCTGTTAAATCTCCTTTTCTTTTGCCTTATGTTTTGATGCTTTTAATGGTTTTAAAAGGACTGCACAATATATTGCCATTTCCTCCGGGACCGAGTTCGTGCAAGGCGTACACTATAAAACGCAGATCGGCAGAGATCTTTTCCAGACGTGGTTTGTGTGCGAGTAATTGCAGAATTGCGGCAGTGTATGGTTGATTGAGTGCAGCGCAATGTCTCAGGGAGACATCAATTATTGTTTCAATGTATGTTTTAAATGTCCTTTACTTTTGCCTTTATGCTTTTAATGGTTTCATGTGAAGCACTTTGAATTACCTTGTTGTTGAAATGTGCTATACAAATAAACTTGCCTTGCCTTGCCTTGCCTCTGCTGAAAAATGATTACAATGGGAATCAGTCTGTGGTTAAAATGGCTGTAGAAAACTCTATATTTTTTGTCCGGATGTATTTGCTCTTATTCATTTAATGCATTTTGAACAAGATTTAACTCATTTAAAAGCTAGTAAACCTGTTATATTCACGTGTAGAGTAACAAATGCAGTTCTTTTACCAGTTTTTAATTGCAGGGTTTTTTTAATACAAAAGTTTTTGGGGTTTCTTTTACAAACAAAGGTTGTGCTGGTGTTCATCTTTCGCTGATATAGTTTTCTTAAGGGTCATATTTGGTCTGTACGTTATAAGAATACAAGTTAATTTTTTTTCATAATTCTACAACGATAGAACCGCGTTCCATTTATGTGTGCAAGTGCCATGGCTCTGCTTTGTGCTTGTTGGCTCAGTGAAACTTAATTGTTGGAATGCTGTTAAGCATTCCAACAATTCTTCGAATCTTTATTCAACTTCTTCTATTTCTTCCGTCCCACCTCTTCTTCTCCTTCATATTTTAAGCTACAGAAACCGTTAAACTATTAAAATGTTCAGCTCTTTCACCAGAGGGGTGCTATGACTTTTCACATTTCTAACCTTTAAACTTTTTGAATTATTAAGCTTTTTATTTTCAATGGGATCTCTATGGAGAATATTTTCAAATGGCTTCAGGCACACAGGTGTTTGCGATTGAGCAAATTAGTGATGTTGATAAACACACAGACTCACAGACACACGTGCACATACACTCCTCTCCCTCTCTCTCTCTGTGTCTCTCTCTCATACAGTCATTCAGGTCTTAGGGATCTTTAGAGGATCTTTAGACTGAAATGCTTGTGATGAAGCCAGTCATTTAATAACCTCTGTTTATGTGTGTCAAACATTATGACTATGTCTCCTCTCCCCCTCCCTCCCCCACCCAGCCCCACCCTTTCAAAATAAAAGCCCCATGGATTAACTGTATGTAAACATTCAGCTCAAAATTAGGCTTTTTTGTTGAAATAATGAATGCTCTTACTAATACTGCGACAACTACTACTGCTGCTAATATTTCTAGTATTACTACTACTACTGCTGCTACTACTTCTACTACAACTTTTGCTGTTGCTACTATTACTAGTGCTATTACTGCTACTATCAATATTATTACTACCACTGCTACTATTACTTATACTACAACTGCTACTACTGCTATTCCTGCTACTACCAGTACTAATAACCAGTACTAATACTACTACAGCTATTAGTACGACTGCTACTAGTACTACTACTACTGCTACTTCAAAAACTGACTTTACTATTACTACTACTACTACTACTTATTATA
The DNA here is from genome assembly GCF_949748355.1 of Melanostigma gelatinosum. Taxonomy (NCBI): domain Eukaryota; kingdom Metazoa; phylum Chordata; class Actinopteri; order Perciformes; family Zoarcidae; genus Melanostigma; species Melanostigma gelatinosum. The sequence goes on along the minus strand of NC_136649.1, from coordinate 3,412,207 downwards.
CTACTACTACTGTTATATAAAATACTACGACCACTACTACAGCTATTACTACGACGACTGATACTACTACTTCTACTACTTCTTATAATTACTAATACTTCGACTACAACTTCTACTATTACTGCTACTACAAATATCACTACTGCTACAGCTAGTACTTATTCAAATGCTACTCATACTTATACTGCTAATAATACTTCTACGACAACTTCTACTACTACAACAAATATCACTACCGCTGGAATTCATTTAAGCTACAGAAACCATTCGAATATCAAAATGTTCAGCTCTTTCAGGAGAGGTGTGATATGACTTCATATTTGTAATCTTTCAACTTTTTGAATTATTAAGCTTTTCGCAATTTTTAAAAAATTGGATATCTATTTTCAGCAATGTTTTTGAGATTCATTTCAGCTTTCCAACGCATTTTCAGCAGGAAATGCATTTTCTAGTTAACTATCTCTTGCACCTGTGCTCTTACTGCTTTGTCGAGCCAAATGTCCGCATTGAGAGAGGCCCATTCACAAGCTTAAGTTTGTTATTGATGCAAGACGATACGACATTTGTTTGGCCAATTATGAATACCTTTTTGAAGACAATTTGTATTGTGCCAGGTGTATGTCAACTAACGTTATCTTGCTTCTCCTTATTGTAATGTTCAGTTCTCTCAGTAAAAAAACTACCATGAACCTTAAAGAAAAAACTTGCTTTTAACCCGAAAGCAAAAACTAGCTTAAAGCCAATAAAGCTATGTTTATAGTGATTTCAGCACAAGCAGTGCAGCAATGTAACATACGTTAACGCAGTTTTTAAAATGTATTATTAAGCGGACATTTTTAACACAAAAACCGGGCAGCGAGAGGTGAACAGCTGTGTTTGTGTGGTGTCACTTCCTGCTGCTGCCGCTGTCCCCCCCCCCCCCCCCCCCACCGAAACCCCCCTTCACTCCATCACCATCGGTCCCTCCTGTCTCTCTCTCTCTCTCTCTCTCTCTCACACACACACACACACACATGTCTCATTACAGGATCGTGATTCGTGACAATATCAAAATACATATTGTCGTGTTTTTAAATAAACATATAAGCACGAGAGAACAAACCGCTCTTAACTGCAACTCTTTATTAGCTTAACTTCCACATGATGCACGTTACTGTCACGGTACAGACTACAGATTCCATGCTTCACCTACATTCCTCTGGGTCCTAAGTCCCTCCAAGTACAGCTTCTTATCACCCAAGTTTTTTAAGTTGTTTCGTTTGTAATATGTGTAATAAGCATCATTTAGTTATCGCGACTGAGAATTTAACAAACGTAAAAAACATGACGTAGATAGGTTTGCAGTTTTCAAGGTGTATATTTTAAATTGCATCTCTTACACACATGAAAATAAAGTTGTGAACACCGGCTGAATATCTATTGTCAGAATCATTATAACTGTATTTTAACTGCTACTGTGTAAAGAGAATACTGCTGTTAGAAATAACCTGATTTGTTTAAAGTGTTTACAAACCAAATGTTATTGTACTTTTGTTCATATAGCAGTACTTTTGAAATAAAAGTGCGCAATACACAACTTTTGAAGTCACGATTGAACTTAGCGCATAACAATGCGATTAATCACGATTAAAGATTGTAATCGTTGCCCAGCACTAATAAAAATATAACTTCAGGTAATCTTCTCAAATGTGTGTGTCATTATGGAGGAGTCTACTTAACGTGAATACCTTCTGAAACTCTTCAGCGGAAATTAAAGCACTTAAGCCATTTGCAGGCTGTTTTGACATGAGCCGCTTCCTCAAGCTCCAAACTAGTGAACGCGAAACACGTGTGCATACATGCACTGCACAGTACAAACAGGTTCTGTTATAATAAATGTTAGACATAGGAGCCATGCACACAGACTGTGCACTGTTAATGCATTTGTACATTTTATAACCAAAGCTTTTGGTTTTGGTGAAAGGAGCGAGAGCGAAGTGTAGATGGAGACGGAGAAAGAGTGAAAGAAAGGAAGGGAGGCTCACAGCTGCGGGGGTGATGGGAGAGGGATGCTGCTGAGGTTAGAGGTGTCGATGCTGTGCAGTGGGAGCGAGCTGGAGCCGAAGCAGGAGGAAAAAGAGAATCAGCGCGTTTTGGGACCGGAGACGATAGCGTGGGAGAAGGTGAGGGCTTGTTGTTCAGTGGGACCGAGGGAGAGGAGCAGGTGGGGTGGGGGGGAGGAAGAAGAGAGACAGAGTGATACCTTAAGGGAGCAGGGAGAAATGTAGAAGGGAGGAGAGGTTGCATTACTGGCGTATTGGGAGTAAGAGAGCAGAGGAATAACAAGCTTCAGCCTACTTATGTACAGTATGGAGTCTCTGTGTATGCATGAGAGAGAGAGAGAGAGAGAGAGACTTCCGTCTTTGGAATGGGATGAAAAATGTGCCAGACATGAAAGACCAGACAGAGCACATACAAACCCTTAGAGAGCCACTTTACCTGCACACATACACACACACACACACACAGCAGCAGCAGCAGCAGCGCACACATAGTATATACACAACAGTGGCTTCAGGGGATACACACTAACACACCAGTAAGTCTGCAGTAGTGTACTTGCGAGGACCCGCAGTGACTCCATTCCGTTCTTAGCCCCGAACCCTGTGACAACTTCAACCGCCGTGACTCCATGTCTAACCTCAGCCCTACACAAGAAAACTCAGAATATTTGTGACATAAAAAGTGTCACCCATACTGACAAATCCACAGAAAAGGCAAACTCCACTCTCATCTGCCCTGTTTCCAGCAGCAGCAGCAGGCAGCTGTTCTCAGTTAGGAAAACAAAGAACAGAGGCGTAGTGATGACTGAAAACACTGATGTGGAGGGGGTTACATTCTACAGATGAAAACGTACACAAGGTGGCCAGTTTATAGATTGATTCCAGTATGTTTAGACTCAACACTCTATATTTACCCTGACAAAAACAAGCACATTTATCTATCGCATATAGAATCCCAAAACATGTGAATCTTCTGATTATTCATGTGTGGGGCATGGAAAAAATATCAAATTATGTTTCTCATGAGACGCATTCATATACAGGCACGCGTAAAACAGCATTTCACATGTAATGAATTCACATATGGATGTATATAGGCTTTTTCAGGAAGGTTACAAATGTAATATGTCACACGTAAAAAAACAAAATTTCATGTGAGATATTTTTGTACGTTTAAATTGGACTACTTTTACACCAACAAAATTAACCAATAAAGCTTGAACCCTTCCTCCAACAGTATTAGGTAAGGAAATAATCATTTCAGAAAACACAATTCAACAAATAATCAACTAATTATTATAATTCAACAAAATATTAAAAATCCACTTCAATCGAATAAATTTACAAGTGAAGAGCCTCACAACGTCATCCTGGCTATGACCCTGTAAGAAAATAAAACGACTCTGATCAACCCACTGTATGCAACACAAAGCAGGGACTAGCTGGTTAGCATTTAGCAGCTGAAGAGTTGGAGCTGGTGGAGACCAAAACAGTTCAAAAAAGTGGAGTGAATTTTATATTATATATATTTTATATTCACAAAAACAAAAAAACTACCAGTATTTCCTACAGACACACACCTACAAGACCACACATAGTCACTCATTCACCATTGTGGTAATATATATGCATTCAATTTCACACACAAAATGACTGCATGATGGTGGGAACCAGTGGCGGCTGGTCAATAGAGGGCCATGGGGCATGGCCCCACCATGAGCCACACAAAAACAAAACAAAACAAGCTTGGGGGGCCTAATCTTTAACTTGGTCATGGAGGCATCAACATGTAATAGAGATGTTAAATTAACAGTGAAAACTCATCATAGCTTAATTTAACATCAGTATTCATAATTACACTTCATGTTTACTTCTCCTGATCTTTACCTCCTATAACAAGGTCCATAGGGGCATCTCAATAAATGAACATGTTATATTATATTATATAAGTGTTATTCACTGATTGTTTTTGTGTTGGAATACATGTTAAATATTTAACTGCCAAGTAATAATGCGTGTTTGATACTTACATTTTGTTTGCATTAAATCATACTGGGATGTTTGCTGAAATTGATAGGATGGCCCAACCTAGAACATGTTCCGCCAGCCGCCACTGGTGGGTACACACACAAACGGGCACGTGCGTATGTAAATTGAAAAGCATCCACATGAGAACAAAGCCATGGCATGGGTTTAAACAAGAGGGCATACATAAACATCACATGGCCTGCATTATGCAGACACACACATCCAAGCTCCGACAGACACACGCACACACACAAACCCCATTTACCTCGCTCACAGAGGTAAGACCACGCATCATTTCACCCCCTCACTCTCACTCCCCTCCTCTCCCTCTAGTCCCCAAATCCATGGCATATGACCTTCTGTGGGACGGATAAAGAATGTGCTTATCAGTCATGCAAATGAGGCTGAATTCATTTTCCACAACAGATGGCCCCATAGATAATGATGATGGAGGAGAGAAAATGAAATGTCTCTCGCTAGGAGACCATGGCAACCGCGCCTCTGCGGCGTAATATCAATAATAAGTGCGCCGCATAATAAGGTTGTCAGTCCTGGGAATCAAAACCTCCCATGATGGGACAGGGCGATGGGGGGGGGGGGGGGGGGGGGGAGGGTTGAAGTCCCTCATAAAGTTTGGTGGACTCTGGTGTAGGGCACGGTGGGAGGTCTGCTGAGGTTGCACCGCTGACGTTCCTTTTGATAGAGCCACTTTCAATACTTCACAAGGAATCGTTTCCTGATGATTACTTCATAAGTCAGCCTTTATAAAGGTTTACAGGCTTTAGTGAATGATTATAAACCATCAGCGTGTCCTTGTTAATGGCTTATAACTTGATGTATAACATGAGAGCCAGCCACCATTAATAAGAGCTACTTCTGAGTTTCCAGGATGTGAAAAATCTCATCTCTATCACTCCTTTCCTCCAAAATGACAAATTCTTTGTTTATCTCTTAAACTCACCAGGTTGACCACACTAATGAATTTTAAACTACGAACCTTCTGAAAAATGAACTGCAGAGAAACTGGAAGGGGCTGAATATGTTTATTCATAGCTTACTAACCTTTACAACTGCAGACCTGATGGACTGTTGGAGTCCATCCATCTATGTTACGTTGCTTATCCCACATGTTCTCAGGACCCAATGTAGCTCAAGCGCAAGTTCAGTCAGGAAGACACTCACTAGTAATCTCTGTCTTTCCTCTCCTTGTAATTACTCTGTCAGCTGATTGGGGGCGTGCACTTTTAAGTAACCAGCCAGATTCGGCACACCGGTTCCTCAAGCCAATCATATCGTTGCTGTCAATCTTTAAATAGTGTTCTCCTCTCTGCTGCTGTCAGTTGTCATTTCAGCGAAGCAGATGCAACCCTCCTCCACCTCAGTCGCCTCCAGTCAGCATCACAGTCATGCTCCTGATTCATCATCAGATTGCAGCGACTCCTTTCATCACCACCACCAGTGTCTGGACTCCAGGGGGGGATTAGGCCTGTTGGACCTCAGTACCCCTACCCTCGGTGATAGTACTTCAGGATGGAGTCCAATCGCCAAAGACTTTGCACTTTTCATATTTGACGCTTGTATAATAAATCATTGTTAACTTATGAAACAAGTCTCTCCTGATTGAACTGGCATCACTTCTCAATGTGTCCTCATTCAACGGTTCGTAGTATAATCCTACGAAAAAGCAGCTCCAAATATTTCATGCGTTTTCATACAAAGTCCACCAACACGAGTCAATTTCCAGTCATTGAATGCATGCAGTTTTTCAAAATTAACTTCACAGGAAACAACTTAGTTAGGTATTGGCAACACAAATACCTAGCTAGGTTTTGGGCAAAGATTGTGTTTTGGGGTAGAATAACTACGGAAGTGGCATTACTTAAGAATGTAAGTTTGGTGACAAAAACATCAAAATTGACTTCCTGTTTCACAAGGGACACGAACAATGGTGTCCTGGGTGAAAGACCAGATTTAGTTTGACCCCTCCCCTCTGCCCACCCTGTGTGGGTTTTTGTAGACTTTATACTTCCTGGTTTATGATTACATGGATTTCATGCAAATTCACGGCTGGTCTAACTTGCTTATCTTAGACAAGAATTACAGCTGAATACACGAGTAAAACTATCTGTATACAGCTGCGATGAGAACACACAACCTGAAATATACAGCCTCACAAACTACTGCTTATATCTGTCACAGGACACACCATTGATCTGTATATAATCTTGCATGGGAACAATACAATTATCAGGCCAGGTGACTGACGTCACGCTGGCAATAAACTGATGCTTGAGGGGCTACAAGTATGCTTCTTTAGTCGTGAATATCAAATGTCACGGTGACTACTGAATACTTACAATTTGAAACCAAGTTTTTTCAGGGGATTCAATATGTTCGATTGTAACTTTATAACTTTGACATTTTATAAAGAGTGCCTTATTACAAAGTTGCACCATCTGTCCTGCAGCAAAAGCATTATAAATCAAATTCTTGTTCTGGTGAGACAGAAAAAGTGACGCCACTGTTGGGTTGCTGTTGAATTTTGGGATATTGTGATGAAATGACACACCTCCATGTAGATCAGAATCAGAAACCCTTTATTGCCAATGTATGTTGCACATACAAGGAATTTGTCATGGCGGGCGGTGCATAACATTAAACAATCAACAACAATCAACACAGTGCAAGAAATAGAAACATATTAAGATTGACAATAGAATATAAAAGAATATAAAATAAAGTGCACAACAAACAGACAACAGTACTATAAACAAGTATGATAAAGTGTAGTGTAAAGTGTCAAGTGTGTTTAAATAAAGAAACAGGGAAGGGATGTGCAGAGGAGTGACCGGTAAGAAATTGTCCTGGGGATGACAGAGTCAGTGGGGGTCCCGGGCTTTGTTGAGGAACCCGACTGCCGATGGGAACAAACTGTTCATGTGGCGTGAGGTCTTGGTCCTGATGGACCGCATCCTAACAGATGGAAGGGGCACAAACAGTTTGTGTCCAGGGTGAGAGGGGTCGGCTACAATCCTTCTTGCTCGCTTCAGGGTCCTTGAAGCGAGCAAGTATGTATCAACTAAAGCTGTAATATGACTGAAAAATGAATTGACCGCAGCTGTCATTACTAAATTTAATAATTGCTACTACTGTATCATTCAATGCAGATTAGAGCAGATCTATGCACCACTCTTGGAAGCAGCTTGATTCACTTTGTGCAGCACTTTTTAATAAGAAAGAATGTTTTTATACGGCGGCATTACACCTGTTTTACACCAAACCTATGGAATTTCTACAGCTGCAGCTTCTATTTACATTCCATCTAATGCGCTGATATTATCACTTTAATGCTGTGGACAAAAGTTAGTGTGCCGTTAGGCAGCACAAGAAGTCCTCCGTCAAGAAGAATAGTCAAATCTGTAAATTTCAGGCCACTTTGGGGTGTACCGAAAATGAGACCGCACGGGAGCTCCAATCCTTTTCGCACCACAGTTTGTCTAATTACAGAGCTGATTTATTTGCCCCCATTATTTAATCTCAAGCCCTAGCCACACTGGTCCTGATGAAAACAGTGATTATCGCCCAAGTACGGGCCAGGCTGGGGAATTAAACTTTCATTGCACCGACAAAAGAGAGGAATTGTTGAAAAGATGCAGGGAGACTGAGCAGGGTGGAGGAGCGGGGTGGTGTGATTCCTCCATCAACTGACCTTGGGGAGTGTTTCCAACATCATCTCTCTCTTTATTGACCGCATATGGCCGAGCACCCGTGCCTTCCCCTCGCTTCAGCAAACACCTGCTCAGAGCAGAGATACCATGGTTGCTCTGTTGCCTGGACCGCACTGGACTGGGCCTTTGTTTTCTCTTTACTGCTCAAACACACGCCAGTCAATGACCCTTCCCCTCTCCTGTCGCTGCAGGATTGCTGCAGCTGGAGCTCTCTAAGCAGATTCTTTATACATGTACATAAAAACGTCACCCAACAATATCTGAAGTATCAATAGTCGTAGTTATATGACTTTTTTTGTACTGCTGTCACACTGCAGCCTGACCCGTGTGTGATGAATTTTGGACCTTTCCTTGAGGAAAAAAAAAGCCTGCAGCTCTTTGAAGGATAAAGGAAGTGAAAATATGCCTCCAATTCAGGGTGAAAGATGTGTATATCTGCTGAATAGAGGCAGTTGAAGGAGTTTTGTCTGCACTGTTGTGATCATGAAACCAGTCTGTGTAAGAGGGCATCAAAATATCTGGTACTTGAATCTGGACTCCCCTCGGATGCACATCTTGTGGTCTCTGTGTCATGTCTACCTACTGATAGACTGCAAATTAACATTATCTTTAATAGCAAGTGGGGTTGCAAAAAAAGTCCAATTATATAAAAGTCTATAAGAATCTCTAGTTTCAAGTCTTCTTCAATACAGCATGATGTTCATTTAGTAAATTATGATCCATTTAGAGTCAAACAGACCATAAAGCAGAGTATGCTTTAGGGCGGGGCTACCATGTGATTGACAGGTCTCTACCACAGCATTGTCCTGTCTGGATTTATCCATGTTTTCGTCTTAGAACTTTCACCCTTTCACAGTGTGTTTTCAGTTCAATTCTAACATTTTGGTGGGCTAAATGTCTAATTCAGTGTTTGGTTGTAATTAGCTGCAATATATATACTGTGTGTAGATATATATATGGTAAAGTTTATCATAGTCACCATGTTAGTTTAGGATGTTAGCATGCCGACATTTGTTAATCAGAACTAAACGTTAAAGGTTTACTACACGATATTCTATTCACAATATTCAGAACAAAAATGCAAACCACTCTTATCTATGCAAAGATATAGTCGACTTATGTCCACCTGAGCAGAGAATAAACTCACTCTTCCTCTGTGTGTGTTGTTAGCACCGTTATCTGCGAGCTGCTCTGCCGTTGCCGTGTGAAGAGCCGTATGGAGGCAATAGATAAACTTGGAATTTTGAATTTAGCACCTTCGAGGGCAGCTGGGGCTGATAGGAATTGCATTAGTTCTGCAGGTGTTTTGTTTTAATCCAAAGCGAAGAACAAATTGAAATTCTGAATGACGGCACTAGATGAAAAGTCAAAGTTACAAGGATTCATCATGCATCTAACATCAATGTCTGTAACAAATTTGAATGCCAATCAATCCAATCGCATGACATTTTAGTCTAAACCAAAAATATCAATGCACTGGTACTTCTGGATGGAGATGTAGGCGATCGCCTAAGTCATTAGGAGATGGGAATCACACATTTCTGACCCTTTTACTGGACCAAAGTAGTGGACATGCTGACTAACTCACGTTCCCTTTCCGAGAATAAAACATTCATGTTGCAATGTTGCAATTGATTGCTTACTGTCACATGGCAATGTGGGTTGCACATCTATTTGTATTTTATTTTAGGATAGTTACGTGTCCACCTAAAGTATTTACAGGGAAGCACAGTTATGAGCCTTGGCTTATCTCTCTGGTCTTGGGCTCACCTTGTTCTTGCCACCCTTTTGGTGTCTTCTATGTTTTGTCTCCATTCATGAGCCCTTTAGGAGAACTCAACAATAATATCATACATCAAAAAGGAGATGTAGTTAAACCCTAGGATGCAGCCGGCTCTGTAATAAGGCCTCCAGTCATGGCATCTACTCTGCCTGTAGGAAAGTGTGGCTATGCTAATCAGAGACAACAAACTTCTAAGCTAATGATTCACTGTAGCTGCTGCCATTACACACCCACCTTCAACTTTAATAGATGCTAAGGGCTGGGGGCTTCTCCAAATATAAACCCATCTGGATGGAGGGAAAAAAAGAGGATGACTCATCAGATGATTTTCCATTGCTCAGGGCTCCAGGTCTTGAGCTCCGTCAACCGCTTATGCGTCTGTGCAATGGCATCAGATACAAGGCTTTTCTGTATGACAGATATTGTGTTATTCAATACTTTTGTTGTTATCAACGAATCCCATGAAAAGACCCAAACCAACGATGAATTAATTCTACTAACAAGCCTGTCTGTGGACTCACAGATCTTTTTCGTCTGTGTTGTAGAGTCCAGAAACAATTAAAGACACATCAGTGAGCCACACCGTTGAACTGGGGGACTTGTTCCTTCGTTTCAATCAGGAGAGACATTCAACTTGTCTATTCATATATAACTACGCGGCAACCTCCGTTCTGAAAAGTGAAGAAAATGCTAAAACACATTAAACTTGCATTCTCTCTAATGTCCATCAGGGGGCGACTCCTCTGGTTGTATAGAAGTCTATAGAAAATGACTCTACTTCTCTCTTGATTTATTACCTCAGTAAACATTGTAAACATGAGTTTATGGTCTCAATCTCTAGTTTCAAGTCTTCTTCAATACAGCATGATGTTCTTTTGGTAAATGATGGTCCATTTAGAGTCAAATAGTCGATAAAGCAGGGGATGATTTAGGGCGGGGCTACCGTGTGATTGACAGGTCAGTACGGCTAGCCATGCGGCCCCTCTACGTCACTCCTACTTAGTCCAAATATGGTCACTTTCAAGATGGAGATTGTCAAAATACCAAATTCAGGGCTTAAAATTATTATACAATCCATGTATATAACCCACATCATCTTGAGCCAGGATGTGCAGGGCTGCAGCTAAGTGTGATAAAGTATAAAGAGTGACACAGTTTGTGTAGGGAGATCGGGCAGGTGGACAGGTAAAAAAAAAACAGGACTTTCGCCAAGATTGTAACAAACCCACTTATTTTACGTAACAAACATACTTATTTCAACCCAAATCAGAACCTTTACTAAACCTAACTTAGTAGTTTTGTTGCCTAAACTGCGCAAGCCTTTGCAGGGGCACTGCACAAGTCCATTTACCATTTACCACCAGATCTGCCACCGCTCTCTACTCCCTAGCAGCAGGGAGTGAGGGGGAGAGACTGCTGAATGTGCTCGGTAGCTAATTATTGTCTCATTTGTGGTCTCATAGTAAAATTCATCAAATGCATTGCCCCATGTTGCTATTTTCCAAGCTATAGCTGTCATAGGGATTCTAAATTTAAAAGTTTTGAGAGAGGACGAGAGGAGAGAGGACGTCTTTTTTTTCACCCATCCTTTTTTTCTCCTTTTTTTGTCCCCTCTGGAGATGGCTCTGGAGATTTCTGTGACAAGCCGTTAGTTTTGTAAGAATTGTTGTAAGTCTGAGAACCCCGCTATTTGCCCATTTTTCCTATTTGAGTCTCTGTTTATTGCTGCAGATTGCCTCCCTCTCTCCTCTAGCCTCATCATGCACTCTCGCCCCCTCTTCTCCTCTGCGTCTGCCAGCCAGACGCTCTCAATATAGCTCTGCTCATAAACACAGAGACAGAGAGAGAGAGAGAGAGAGAGAGAGGAGGCAGCGAGAGAGTGAGAAAAAGGCTCCTGTGACAGTAATAAAAATGAGTGAGGGGCAGGGGAGAGATGGAGATTGGGGTGAATGAGTGGGTGGAGAGAAGGAGGGAGGAGAGGACACACTCATGTAGAGCGGACCCGTGTGCTTGTGTGTGCGTGACATAGAGAGCAATGCAGAGAGGGAGATGAATCAAGCAAAGCAGGAAGATACGTCAATGAGCAAGACAGTGGGAGAGAGAAAAGAAAGATGAGAGGAAGTGGGGGGGGGGGTAGCAAAAAAAATGATGCAAGACAGCAGGAGAGAGGAGGCTGAGAAAATGAGAGACGGAGACAAGGAAACAGACTGGAGTGAAGCGATGGAAGGGTGGAAGGAGGAGAGGGTTGGGGCAAGACACAAGAAGCTATCAGGGCTTCTCAGTGAGGTATAGCTTTGAAGGCCTGGCTGGCCTACTTCACCCACTCATATAAATAATAAATCTTATGGGTAGAGGGACCACACACACAGACACACATGCACACATTTTTCCTTGTACTCACCTCTCAAACATTACCTGATACGTCTGTCTGTTTAGTTTAGCATGTAATGACACAATGGCACAATAATCAAATATGTGTCGGTGCTGCACACACAAACTTAAAATGCTTTGGTCATAATTTATTCATCATGAAGCTCCCCTGATCAGTATTTTCTGTATTGACAATTCATCAAATGACAATTCTTAATGTGACAGGAGTTGCTCGCAAATAGCAAAGCAGCAGATAATCGCCATACGGCTCCACAGAGATCTTCTTACATAACAGAGATTAAAGTCAGGTAACTGTTGGACTTGTTGTCTGGTGGCAAGAAACATGACTTCAAATGAATGCTAGAGTTTTAGAGTTAGAACTTTACTCACTTGTATGAATGAGGAAGTACATGCATGCATGTGCATGATGCAATACAAAATCCCTGCAGATGATTTTTGGCCATTGTGTTGATTGCAAGTAGTCCTCACCAGTAAAAGAAACACCGTAGAGGTTGTTAGCTTGTTGTTAGACGTCAACCTCTAGTGACCGTTGTAATTCTGACGGGAGCAAAGGTGGATGTTACGTGTATGAAGACCGCCAAGGTCCAAGGAGGCAGGACGTCGGGGTGGATGGATGGGTCAAACAATCACAGGAAGTACACCCAGGAGGCCACTGTCTGTCCTGTGTGAAACCAAAAGTCAACACAGTTGAACACCCAATGTGTTTCGAGTGCCAACTGTTTCACAACGTCATATATGCTGTCTTGGGAGTCATTGGCCAACAACCTAGTCTGTCGTTTAGGTATGAGGACGTGTTGGCTGATTGACAGTTGGTGGTGGTAACGCACCAAGAAATGTAGCTATTCACCACCAAAGGCAGGCGACTCCATAGACTATCTTCTATGCAGTTGTAACCGACTCGGATAGGGGCATTGAAGGGGACGACTCAGAGGATGCTTTTCCACCATTTATTTGCCTCAACAATACAAAACACCATTGTGAGGAGAAAACTGGACTACAGAAGCTTAGGAGGTGCAGAAGAGGTGAGCCATCACTGCCGGAGGAAACATTAATGAATAAATAAAATAATGCTAAATAAAAATAACTCATTAACATAAAATCCACACATTCTGAACAGGATTGTTAAATGACAAACAAAATTCAAATAATAAGAAATAAGAAAGGAAATTTTTAACTCGGTTATAGCTGCAGGTACAGTGAAATGTTTAGTACCTGCATTAACTGATTGTTTTAGCCATCTTTTTGGACAAAGCATTTATTTCAAGTTGAGCTCCTGGCCACCTAACTGATATTCACTCTTTTAGCTTTGTTTTGGTCTCCTCCAACTCCTGAGGGAAATATCTGGCTCTCTAGCTGCTAAATCAGGGGTCTCAAACTCATCTTCACTCCGGGCCACATCAGCATCACGGTCGCCCTCAAAGGGCCGGTTGTAAATGTAAGACTGTGTAAATGTAACTACTCCTAACATATTGGTAAATAACTGTCTCTGCATTTGATTGTTGTTTATTCAAGTGTAAAAATATTGTACATGCAGTTATATAAATGTAAAAATATATTTAAGCACATTTCTGTTATTATAACTTAAATCCTTTTAATTTAGGGTTAAGAAACCCACATTACTCTATCAAAGATCAAACTGTTAAAGGAAATAGCAAAGACAAATATCAAACACAAGTTATTACAATAACTTTGTTCAATGCTAAAAATCCTTTCAAGGGTGCGTTTGCACAATCCCACATGAAGTATTTCATGTGTTTTAAAGCCACGTTTGAAGTAGTCTTCAATGTACTCACAATACATTTCCATTTCAAATGTACAGTAACCAGCCAAAGAGCTGCTATGATTAATGTCATCATTATGACTTTAATCTCATCATTATGACTTTCTATCATAGTTATGACTTTCTATCTCATAACTTCGACTTTCTATCTCATAACTTCGACTTTCTATCTCATAATTTCGACTATGGGGATATTTTTATTATCAAGCCGAACTTTTAAAAAAAGGAAAAAAAAGAAGAAGAAAAAAACTTTTTTTTTTTTTTGCTGGCGGATTCGCGGGCCACATAAAATGACGTGGCGGGCCGCATTCGGCACAGAGGTGAAATCTGATTGGATAAAAGCTCTACTTAGAACAAGCTGCACTGGAAGCAGAGCAACTGAGGAAGACAGTAGCTGTGCAATGAGAAAATAAGATGATGGGAAAAATATTTTTATAAATTATAATACATGTAGTGTATTTAAGAAAACTTATTCAATTATAAAATAGATAAGTTTGTGATTCTGTTTAGGCCAGCAGAGAAGGCCCACCACTGGTGCTAGGCTATGCTAACATTGTAGCAGCTCCACCAACACTCAGAATAACGCATCTAGACGTAAATACGGCAGCGTCTATTTATTGTTTGTACCGTATGGTTTACACACACACATGCGTACACATAGTTTGGTCCGGTCTCTGTTGATATGAGGTATCGTAGAGCTCTGGGTGAACACAGACGGCTACAGGATTTATTTCCTGATTCAACAACGGCAGGAAGTCAGTGATGACAGGGGAAACATCTCAACGTGTCGGTGCATAGACTTTGTATGTAATCTACTCACGCGTTTGATGTGAATGCACCATAAGGCCAAAACAATGAGCTTAAGGATGCTAAAACTCTGATTTTACATGTAGTGAATTGATCCATTGTTAATAGAAGTTTAGCAAACCGTTGGTTATTTAACTTCAATAACCTGGGCTCAAATCTATTATTCTGTAATCTGCTATATCGCAAAAAAAAATCTAAACTTCTCATGTTGACATCATTTAGAAACTGCCACACTGACCAATACCAATGCTGTCACACGGTCATACTTTCCAAGACAGGGAGACAGCAGAAACAATGCAGTGATTTAATTTAAAAAATGCAACAAAGAACAAAATAACTGGCCTGGTATAAATAGGGACTGAGTAATGGTGAAGTGGGAACAGGTTAGTACAGGTGAAACTAATAAGGGCGGGGCAGACAATCACACAGGTTGGGGAAACAATCCTGATCCTGGACAGCTCAACCTTAGCGCTGAAAGCCTGATGTCTTCTGTGGTCGACATAAGTCGGGAGTGCAAAGTCCCTACTTTCTGGACAGCTTATATTCCAGTGGAGTCCGTCACCTCAGGCACCCTAAAGCGGCATGAACGCAGGCATTATAAACACAAAGCAGCAAGAGGTATGCAAGGGTGTGGAGGATGGACTCTCCTGAAGCGACTGAAGTTAGATCCTGGATCCACTGCCTGTGTTCAAGTATTCATGAGTGAAGGAGCCTCATGCCCCCCTCTTAATGTTGAGTGCAAACTGAGACAGAAGGCTGGCAGGAGGAGGGTGGGACGCTGCTGTGATTTCCACTGCAGAGTTTGGAGAAAGTGAAGGGCAAGTTTTCCTCTGTGCAGCTGCAGTGGAGCTTTAGCAGCATAAGGTCTCTGCGTGACGTCGGACAGAATCAGCGGCAGGGATTTCTTAGAGGACAGATCAGGGGATCTGCAGCGCAGCATGCTGCACGGGGAACCTTGCAACAAACTGTGGGTCACCCGAGACTGTTAATGACTTTATTTGATAGAACCATAGGTGTGGGCTTTTCTTGCTTTGGTGTGTATGATCTGTGGTCAAATTGGGGAAAGAACTGCATTGTATGTTGAACTGTACATTGCGGGGTCAGTTTATTTCGTGGGAAAGAATATGAGATTAAAGGACCATGCCAGTGAATTTTCATGTTTTAGTCCACATAAAACAACATGTAAAATGTATATTTTTGCAGTTTTTGTTGCCATTTATTTCACGATGGTGTAGAAATGGTGTAGAAATCCGTCTCAGACACGTGAATATCATAGGCAATCCTTCATCTGTGAGCATTTCTGGCCTTTATTCTTGAGCCCTAACTGTTATGCTTCAATGCAGCAGTGAGCAGGGACAATATTGAGAACTGTTCAAGGAAAATCTGGGAATTCACAGCTGGAGATAATTTCAAGAAATTACCACAGTCACATTTTGTCTTCAGGGACTGATTTACTGAAAGCACAACTCATTATGTATTTTGAAAATGATCCCTGCTGGCAACCATCAGTGTCCGGCAGCAACGCGTTATTAAATAAAGCATTACTGAAATTACTTTTTTCCAGTAACAAGCAGTAGTAGGGATTACAATGTGAAATTCAATCACTACTTTTCGGTGGGGGGGGGGGATTTATATAAATTTAGTCACTGACTCCAATTTTTCCCTGGCTGGCTGGTGGTAAGCCTCGGTCCAGACGTCAGCAGGCTTTGTTCACAGTTGGAGAGTGTGTGATCCCCGCAGCTTCACAGTGAGGGTGGGACTGCTGTTGATGGCCAATGAAAGCCTCAAGCCTTAAGGCTTGCTACTTAAACCACAATGTCTCCTTTGCTATTTCTACACGTGTGAAATCTGGAAGTTCGGTCCAAAACAGATACGTGTCATTGACCATTCATAGCGAATGGTTATGCAGTCGGATTTGGCAGAAAGGGCTTCATGAAGATTTTATCAAGACCAAGAACACACAACGAGGTTGTGATGGTGGAGAGAGCTGAGGCAGCACATGGAGTGGACATGAGCGTATAAACAGCGAAAGAAAAAGGAAAAATGTACTCGAATGATGAAGGAAAAAGTAGGAAGGACAGATAATAGTATGGGCAGGGTTGCAAGCTGCAAGTTGTG
This sequence comes from Melanostigma gelatinosum, assembly GCF_949748355.1. Lineage (NCBI taxonomy): Eukaryota > Metazoa > Chordata > Actinopteri > Perciformes > Zoarcidae > Melanostigma > Melanostigma gelatinosum. The sequence continues at coordinate 3,395,530 of NC_136649.1, read as the reverse complement.
CTGTTTTGTGCCGAGTAAGATAACGGGACTTCAAAAAAATGAATAAGAGGAATGGTTTACACTTGGTGCCATGCTATGATATCATAACTAGAGTTAGAGGCTCTGCTGTGTAGAAGATGCTTGTATTTTATGTCAAGAGTCCTGGATCCTGGAATCTGTCCCTCCCATCATGCTTCATGTGTTCTTTCCTCCCTTCCTTCACCTGTTCCCTTTCCTTTCCGATGTCCTCTCTTCCACACTTCCTGCTTCATTCCTCCTTCTCTTTCCTCTCTCCCTCTGTTTCGTCCTCCATCTCTCCATTCTGTATTTCTGTCTGCCCTTCGTTTAAGCCGTCTATCCCTCCTTCTCCTCATCATACTCTCTAATGCCTCTCTTTGCTCATGATTCCTACAATTGCTTCTACAGTAGCTTGATTTCCAACCCTGTCTCCTTACAATTACATTCCCAAACAACTAAACTGCATTTTCAATTACATTTTGAGGGAAGAGCATGTTGCATTGGATTACGGTCGCAGTTTTAAACACATGGTTAATGTTCTGATATGAAACGAAACAAAAACAAAGAATGCAACAAAACTACTTGTTCATCTTTGCAAAACATGGTCTGGCTTAAAATAGGTTTGTTTGTTCCAAAACTGCAGTTACATTTGTAACGCTAAATGCCTTCCCCTCTAATTGACAATGCAGTGGCATTGTCTGGTAAAGTAATTTTTAGGAGAGCAGGCTGTGATTTCAATACAGCTGCACACACACACACACACACACACACACACACACACACACACATACACAGGAGAGCAGTTAATGAAACCAGCACAGGCATCCGTCAATGGAAGCCGTATGATATTCAAACTAGAGAATGTGGGCTTCTCTCAGGGAAGAGTGTCTGAGTCACACTGCTGTGTGTGTGTGTGTGTGTGTGTGTGTGTGTGTGTGTGTGTGTGTAGGTGTGTGTGTGTGTACTTGTATATACAGCTGCATATAATAAGTCTGTATATTTCATAATACATGTGCCCACAGTGTTAATGTGCGTCCTTCCTTCTGTGTTTTTGGTGTTGATCTTTAATGTCTGTGTGTTCATACACGTGTTTCGTCCCTGTGTGTGTGTGTGTGTGTGTGTGTGTGTGTGTGTGTGTGTGTGTGTGTGTGTGTGTGTGTGTGTGTGTGTGTGTGTGCTGGGCCAGCAGACAGACAGGGGACCCCATTGGCCGACTCGCGGCAGACATCTGACGAGGCATTCTGTCAGAGCGCGTTCACACGCCGCAGGTCACCTCATTTCCTCCAACACATGGGTACAAAACACACACACACACACACACACACACACACACACACACACACACACACACACACAGAAAGGAGAACATGCCAACACACACAAGGGGAACATAAATCATTGTCAGTTAGCATTATTCAGCAGCTGGTTGCTTCGTAGTAAATGGCACAGCGATGGAAAGATTGTTGTTATTTACACTTCACTGCTTGTTCACTTTTATTATTGATTTTCCAACGAGAAGCCAAACGCTGATTTACAGCAGATTTTGCGCCGCATGCGAAAACTATCCTCTCCCTGAAATGGCTTCAGTTCAGTCCAACCTCCCCCAGTGGAATAACATGTGACTGCATCTGTTTTCCAAAGCACAGGAAGACTACACACATTTAGGAAACGAAAAGAGTTTTTAAAAACATGCCCCCTTTTGCAAAACTCCTCACACAACTCTTCACCAAAGCATTTAATTCTGCTATAAAGCCAAAACCTTTCTCACAATCAAGGTCTCTACAATACTTGAAGCTCATGAAAAATAACTCAACCATATGCACAACAAATCAGTGTATTAAAGGACATTTCAGGTTTATTAACAGTTGGGTATTATTTCGGTGGTTTCAGCCATCATTTCGTATGGCAGGTGAACCAAGTTCTGACTACCAACCATTACCTTATTGCAGGGATTCCCAAAGTGGGGTGCGCCTCTAGGGGGTGCGCGAGAGAAAAAATGTAATGGCGGTGCAGTCCCGTCTCCTAAAAATTACGTTCCCCCAAAACTAAAATGCATTCTCAATTACGTTTGACCACAAACGTATTTTCTCCCTGATTACGTTTGTGTTTGACATATTACAAATACGTTTCTCATCAACATATCTTTGCTGTACTCTAGTCTTTATGTTTCTGTGATCTGCCTCGCCTCTGCCCCGCCACCCACGAGTTATTGTCCCGCGGCCTGTTCCGAGGGCTGACAGACCTGACGATCGGGTGCCTCGCGGCGGGGGCGGCTGGAGACCTCGCGTCCCGGCGCCAACGGGTGAGCGCCCGCCACTCGGAACCATAAAACCAAGTCCCGGATTTCACCCGGGGACATTCTGGAGGTATTGTGACCGGGTGATGTGCCTCGTTGCTGGGGAGGTGCGTGTGTGTATGAGCGCATTTCTGCCGGAGACAGGCGGCGTGTTGTGGTAGTATTCTGACCGTGTAATAGGGAGAAGGAGAGGCGGTGGTGGAGAGGGAAACATGTTAAAGAGATGGTGGAATGTATGATTGGAGAGAGAGAAGCAAACAAGTTGGACGTGATCCCGGCGTCCAACAACACTGTGTCGCGTGCATCGATGCTTTGTCCGAAGACATCCTGGCTACATTGGTCGGTCGCGTGAAGAAGAGTGAGTTTTACTCTCTGCAAGTAGACGAGCCTACAGATGTGGCCAATCTGGCCAATCGTCTGGTGTACGTCCGTTACCTTTTCGAAGGCACGGTGCAGGAAGAGTTTTTGTGTTCTTTATCTTGTAAACAAACGCCACGCGCGAGCAAACTGTTCTCTCATTAGTCCGATTTTTATGCGGCTCTGTTGCTTTTTTTTTAAGGTGTGTGTGTGGGGGGGGGGGTGATTGGGGGTGCGTGAACCCGGTCTGGATGTAGAGGGGGGTGCGTGGCCTAAAAAGTTTGGGAACCGCTGCCCTAAGGTAATGGTTAGGCTTAGGGCATGGGCAACATTTGACATGTCTTTGTTGTATCACTGTAATGTCTGTTGGTTATGACTTGTTTTAAGCAGGTATTGCCGAAGCAAAATGTCTGGGGACAGTAAAGTACGTCTTATCATAAGTCGGTCTGTTAACTGTAAACTTTTCAATCTACGGTTTGATAATTATTTAGCTGTTTGTCTCTTCCAAAAAGATTCGGCTAAAGTCAAGGCTGGAAGGAACAAATTACGTCTGCTCTCTGTCGTGTTTAGAAATAAACGTGAGAACAGACTGCTCTTAACTCAACTCTTTATTGCATAGCTGCTCCGGTACATTACGTAACCCCACAGTCCAGACCCCTTCCCAGGTTGCCCTGCTTCGCCCCCATTCCCCTGGGTCCTAAGTCCCCCCATGTACAACTTCGCATAACATCGATGTGACAACAAGTATTTATAACAAATACCACACTCTCTTTCTTGAGTCAGCACGTTTTTCGCTAGAAAATTAGCGTCCCAATTATTATCACAGTTAACGTGAATTACAGATGTGCCTTGCTTACCAAGCTAGCTAGCTAGCGCAAACATCAGCTGGTAACTTATCGTATGCTGTGCTTACAGTACCTGGACCCTCCGGGCTTCCTGCCGCCCCACCCTCTTGTCCAAATATGGTCACTTCTGACAACAAAAAAACAACAAGATGGCAACGGACAAAATGGCAACGTCAAGGCTTCAAAACGGTAGTCCACAAACCAATGTGTGGCGTCACGGTGACCATGTCCACTTTTATATACAGTCGATGTAACTTCAACGCCAGTAGTTCCTTGGCCATCATCGTCTGGAAATATTGCGGAGATTGGAAAAACAGCTACAACCATCCCTGCATGAGATGGATGTGTGTGTATTGTGCATCACGTGCATAACAATAATAATGATTTTGAATTAATTTATACATCACTTTTCAAAACAAAGGTTACAAAGTGCTTTATAAGATGGAAATTACAGACAAGCTAAGTGTGAGCATTGATTCTTCAGTTTGAACATCGGGGACTTGCCTCTGCACACACCAGAATGAATGCACACACATGGTCCCTCTGATATAATGTTGTCAAATTCATGGAAGTGTGATGTAGGGTTGTGTTATGTGTGGTGGGAGATGAAGGTTTGACTGTATGCATTAAAATCAAATGTGTTTGTGTGGGATGCCACCTCCAGCACTATAGCCATTTGTAAAAAGTTTGTAGTTTTGTAGTTATAACTGAGCTGTGTATGTGTGCATACAAGTGGGTGGTAGCACTATTCTCTAGGTTTTTGTACTGTTTAGTTTTTACATTTTTGTACATTTTTGGCTTTTTGTGTTTCAGGAAGTATGTCTTGCTGTGAGTAGGCAGTTTGTTTGTGCGTGTGTGTGTGTGTGTGTGTGTGTGTCTACATATGAAACTTTGCAAAACTTAAGTTAGGAAGACTAGTTACTTGTTTTGCGCATGCTTATTTTTACTTATGCATACAGTGAACCCGACAATGTCAATTCTGTCAACTGTCTCTTGGTGCTCCTCCTTTTTACCCTCAACCAATCAGGTTTGTAAGTGGGATACAGCCCCAGGTCCTGCTCGCTGTGCGCCTGCTGCAGGTCACACTTCTATCCTATGTGAAGATGCAACTCCAGGGGAATATTTCATCAAAAGTCATATTCTCTGCCTTTTTTTACAGGTAGGTAGTATGAGGTTACCACCCAAACTAACTATGAATGAAGTAATCTCTGTATGAGAGTGTGTCCTTCGCCTATCTCTACAACCGTTGAGGATCCAAGGACGGGCACTGTCAAAGTTGGTGCAATTGGATGGGCAACACGTTCAATATTAATAAACTTTGAATAAACAAGTGATAGCGCTCTGTCTCCTCTACTTTTTTTGGTAACACTTTACTTGATATGATTTTTAATTGTTGACATATACTGTACATTTATGAACACTTGAAGAATGTCCTTATAACGGCCAGCGTGTAACTACATTAAACCATGAACTTAATGTTTAATGTTTAACGAACACAACACTGTTTTCTTCTGGTAAACTGCCAATTTTCTCCAGCAGCATTCCATGTTGTTTACCTCACTAGCCATCAGCATACATATACAGTATCATAACAGTGAATTATCTGTAAAATGATCTTCCATGAGCCAATCATAATGAGAGAGGGAATTATTAAAACTCAAAATCTTGTTGCATATTTTGAAAATGACCATTGGTTGTGTGTTTGTATGTTTCAGAAGGTGTCTACTGGACATGCTCACACCTGTGACCAGCTTTTATTTTTTTGGAATTAAATTAAATAATTTTCTCTTCTTTTGGGAGTTTAAAATGAAAGATCAGAGACTGTGTGGTAACGCGGTCTGATGAGAAGCCAGCAGCTGCTCTACCTCCTCTTATGATGATGTGGAGTGTGTTGTTGTTCTTTGCTTGTTCAGACAGTGTGAGGCAGACACAGAGCATTTAGCACATCATCAGTCATGCTGCAGGTTGACTGGTGTCGCAGATTAAACTAACCCTTAACCCTTAGCCTAACCCTTGTGAGAGAAAGATTTTAAAACATGATTACCAAAATGAAAGCAGCTGTGGATCAAACAACAAAAGACACTGGATCCTACACGTCCCATAATGCAAGTCAATATCATCTTTTATGAAAGGCATATAATAGCCTGGTAAGTAACCACGATTGCATTGACTTTGGTATGTAAAATATTTTGGAGCCCCTTTAAGAGTTTCAGTTAAAACTGTTCTATTTTTAGTAAACTCCATAATAATGTATTCTTTCCAGCATACTGATATGATATTATGCATGCAGTGAGCTCTAGCTCAATGCCTCTGTGCACGGTGAACTGCTCCCCCACAGGTCAGGTAGCTGTTTGCATCTCTTTTGACTTGTGTGAATTATTTATTTCCTGGATTAGCAGTCCAAAGGCAAAGAGTGTTCAAATTAGTTTTTAAAACATGACTTTTTTTCTGGGGGAGGACCATTGGACTAAATGGTCCTCCCCCACAAACCATGACTCAACATACCACTCACCATAGGAATTCAAAACGATCAGCAGTGTTAAGGCACTGTGTTTGACTGTGTAGGTGTACATTATTAGTTAACAGCAAGGTCATAGTTCAAACATATACAACTAAAATGGAAAATGGCTGTGTGCGAGTGTGGAAAAAGACACACACACACACACACACACACACACACACACTCAAGAGCCAGTATCTTGGCAACAGTAGTGGTCATGTCATTGGCAGCGGTGCCAGACGGCTGCAGGGACAGACGAGTCAGTCACTTACACGCACACATGCACACACACACTTGGCACTTAATCCTGACTGGGGTCAGAGAGCGCTCACCAGGAAAATGTGCAAGTGATGTGTGTGTGTGTGTGTGTGTGTGTGTGTGTGTGTGTGTGTGTGTGTGTGTGTGTGTGTGTGTGTATACAATATTTACAGTATTTATAGATAAGAAGAAGGAGTCTGAGGGTGCAGAGGGTTGCATGAGAGCCAGACAGATAGATAGATAGACAGATGTAGGTTGATATAGATAAATGGAGATGGATAAATATAGGTAGATGAAGAGAGATGGAGATATATAGAGGTAGATGGATAAAAATAGAGATAAAGATAGATTTAAAGATGGATAGAGACAGAAATACCGGTATATAGAAGCGATAGACAGAAATAGAAAGATAAATATATAGAAGAATAAAGATATAGATACGTAGAGATAGATGGACGAAGATATTTACAGAGACAGACAGATTGATAGGTATAGATAGATTATTCAATCACATAAAAACCTAGATTTTGCTTGAGAAATGGCACGATTATCCACAAATGGATTTATATATAAAAAAAACATCAATACAAACAAAGAAGCTAAATGCAAATATCAGAATAAAATGTGACATTCATGTTCATTCATTTTCTTTCATGGTCAGATGACCAGAAATCAAATGCTAAATCGGCCCAATCCCCCAAACTTCTTTCATGTCTTTCTGACATTCAACTGCAGTCAAACACATGGTGTGAGGTCGGGTTATGACCTGGTCCGGTCTGCACTCTTCGCAGTTGCACGGTTACTGTGGCAGCCTCTCAGAACACTCTCATACCAGCTGATTCCCCATCTCACTCTCTCAAAGCAGATCTTTTCTGTGGTTTAGTATCTCTTCAGCATGTGAAACGGAGACTCCGGCAGTCCAGTGAGAGACTTTGAGATGAGGACAATATGGCTGTGACACAGGAGAATTTCAAATCCCCTCCCAAAGAGAGATGGAAAAGTTTAAATGAGGAAGGAATTAGTTTGCCACAGAAATATGGGGAAACGTGTTCATATTAATCGACATTTGCACATACGTGTACGTAGGTGTGTTATGTGGAGGCGTACCTGTGTGTGTGTGTGTGTGTGTGTGTGTGTGTGTGTGTTTACGAGCCCATCGCTGCAGAAACACAGGTGTAAACATGCGTATACGTAATTTACAGCAGTTAACCAATTTTTTTTCCATCTGTTTGCAGGAAGAGCCAAACAGGGTATTAAAGTGTACACATGGACACTCGCGGACACACATTCCCACACACACACATCAGCAGAGGGTCAGATAGAGACAGCTCCACACACACACTTCTTGAAGGGCAGCCACACCACGCAGAAAGGCTGCACGGTGGCAGCTGGATCAGGGTTATGGGATGTGTGTGTGTGATTTTTAGAGGGTGCCAGCAACCAAAGCAGGGCAAAGCTATTAATACATTGCAATGCAGATGGAGTCTTATCCAGCATCGATGGCCTAAAGCCCCCTAAAACCCCCCATCACTCCACACACACTGCATTGTAAGTCCCCCCGCACACACACTATTAGCACACGCTCATCAATGTGAGGGTTCCACTACTATTTTCCACGGTGCATTTGGGCCACGTCCAAGAGTCAAAATGGAAAAGATGTGAGCTCCTAGCAAGGGACACTCAAGGCGGATTGTAACACTTAACTGTTTGCTAATTAAGCAAGCTGCACAGTTTGATAGCTCTGGTGCAGAGAGCACTGCAGCTGATGGCAGGCAGTTGATGTGTTACGCCGATTACTCTTACAGCTTATGTGCTCCTCTTTCACCTCGTTCTGCAGCACCTCTGGATGTCAGCGACTCTGTCAAGGCAAGCCAGATGATGGCAAAGCTCCATTTATGGTTTGGTGAAAATGAAACGAGATATGATATGAAGTAATATGTTGTTCAAAGCAAAGGCCTCCAGAACAGATAAGTGCTGCTCGGCATACACAGCATTGCCTCTAAACATATTGTAGTAAACCTCATAACAACATATATATGTTCAAGTGATAAAGACCCTTGAGAAGCTTATTATGACTTGTCCATTGGGAGCAAAGGAGGAAGTAGTGTCATCCATAGATCCATGTTAACCTGGCAAGAAAGTAGCAATACAATTTGAAGATACTCCATTACAAGTAAAGATCAACACACACACACACACACACACACACACACACACACGCACACACACACACACAAAAGTGTGGTAAAAAAAACAATTTCTGAAATATGGAAGTAGATGGCAGCAAAAGATGGAAATAAACACTCAAATAAAGTGCACGCACCTCACACGTGTACAGTACGGTCAGTAGAAATGTACCATGTTACTCCTATTAATATGCGGGGGCTTTTCTGTAGATTAAAAACTGTCCGTGTGATCCGGTAGAGTCTGCTCTGCCACGTTACTGCGTGTACATTATGGGTTGTCAGTTGTTAGTGTATGTGCTAATTGGTGATGGCAGTTCGTCTGGGAGGCCCCGGCGCAGTGTGATCACCCAGGCATGTCTGCTCTATGCAGCGCCGTGTGCACACACACACACACACACACACACACACATGGCTGTCAGTAGGAGGATCAACAGAGCCCAGGGTGGCTGTGATGGATGTTATGGTGTGTGTGTGTGCGTGTGTGTGTGTTGTATATGCTTAAATCTGAGGGTTAATCTGCTATTGTGTTATTATTGCATGCTTGTATGAGTGCAAATTCAAGGTGTTCACCGGGTGGAGGATGCTCAGGCGCGACAGGTTGTATTTTGAAGCTGTGGCGTTGGTGGCAGGGTTGAGCCACTCTCACCTTCAGCTGCACCGCCCCACGTGGGTGTTGGTGATGGTGTTGGTAGTGGAGGGGAGGTTAGCAAGATAAATGGCTTCTCCCTCGCTCCACTCCTCCCTCTGCTTGCTCTCTCTTGCTCTACCCATTTTGAGAAGGTCAGAGAGTCAGAGGGAGGGAGGGGATCGCTCCTCTCTCACTCTGTCCTCAAGGTGTCCTGTTTAGTGCGCGACATAGAGAGCACCAAAGCAGTGCCCTGAACATAACATAACATAACATGCCCTGTCCCAACCAAACAACAGAGTGTGCTTAATAAAGGATAATTACAGTCATTCTCAGCTCGGGCCTTGTTTCATCAGTTGTTGCAGACATGCTAATCGACGATGTTCAAAGTAGCTATACCTCTTTAAATAGAACATAAACATTCAGTTTATGAAAGCTGCACTTGTCTTATACAGTCTTGTGTTGTGCCACCCAACCGCTCCCTTCCTGTGCAAACACAGTGTGTGTGTTCTTGTGAGACCAGAATTTAAAACATTTCAAGATAGAATTGAAGTCCAGGCTGATCTTTGCTGTATGTGCAAAGGATTCCGTATTCAAGTTACATGGTTTAAGTCTGAATTAGTTTACATCTTTATTTTAAGCCCAACCATGATGTTTTTCTAAAACATAAGTGTTTTGGTTGCCTTAGCCTAATTGTGACGTAAAACGACACGTTAAAAGCCTAAAATGCGAAACCATGACATACAAAAAGTCCCTCAAATGTTGTGCTATTTATACGCCTTCCCATGAGATCAAGTTGGTTTGCCAGGTGGACAACATGGCTGTCTGACCTGTTTTGCAGTGTATTGGAAAGACGGCATACCCATCCACTCCTTAGATGACTGAATTGTTTGTTTGTCTGTGCCTTTAAGAAAAAAAACCCACAGTGTATGACTGTATTACTATTATAATTACGTTACGTTACGTTTTCTGAACTGATTTTCTAATTACAGTGAGTGATGGTTTAAGTCTAAAATGATGTGCTGAGGGCCAGGTACACATGTGATTCTTTTTAAATGAAGTAGTTGGTTATGGTAATAGTGGGATCAAGGCGTAGGAAACAGGATGCAAACAACACACTACCACCTTTTGACCACAGGGTCTGCCAAAATCAACCCGAAATCAAATGTTCACACAGTTGCTTTAAAGTTCCTGTGACAGACGACCTGCGGAAGTACCCTTGAGCAAGACACCAAAAACTACCCCCCAGCTAGAATCGGTAATGTGTGGGTGTCATAACTGTTCGTAATCAGTGAAGCAACAACATCATACCGCTGTCAGTGAATTGGAGGAGCTGCATTTCGTGGTGACTGTGCGGCATGAACAACCTTGAATTATCTGCCACCCAGTCAGCGTAAAAGCAACGCCAAGGTGACTTGTAGCAACTACCTCCAGAATATCCTCGCTTTTCCTTCAGCAAAGTGTGAAAGTGAAACAAGCCACTGAATTCTCCAAGTCCCCTTAGCGCTAAATGGAAAATATTACAATGCAGAGAGGAGGAGAAGAGAAAACTGTTGTGTGTCAGCTATGTAGAAAGGTGTGTGAATATTAAGTACATGGTAGAAAATATTGAGCTATTTCCATATTAGATGCTGTAAATAAGAAAATATCCTATAATTCAATGGGTAAAGCACAACATTACTGCCACCGTGAGAAGTCCCACAGGGGCCGCATGCCACTAATGAATGCTTGGTATTCATTTGCCTCTAAATGGCAACCAAATTGCAACTGTGTTACATTTAGTAGGGGTTCTCTTACTCGTTAGTTGGTGAAATATAAACTGCTTCCACAAAACCACAGACAAAATCAGTCAACGTCAATGTAGGAGATAGGAGAGCCCCTGATCCTTCTACAATATGAGGCGACTTGTCTCCTTAAGAGTCCCTGTGTTTGCATGTCAGCCCAGTCTTTGCTTCTTACCAGGTCCACATTCCAAAGTGAAGCTTCTGTGGGGTTTGTTTATACCCTCATTTATTTGCTTGTTTGTTCGCTCTGCTCTGCTCTGCAGCTGAGCTAACAAGGCGCCATTTTGCACGGGCGCTTGTATGGTCCAATTAAAGGGTGTGATCAGCCAGAACGCTTTAATGATGGCTGTGGTGCTGGAGTTGACCGGCTTACAAAGAGAGACGGAGAGAGGGAGAGAGAGACGGCATGCTGTGAGGTGGTGTCTGCAGCATACCAGTGTTGTGGCTCAGTGGCTCTACTGCAGACAGCAGACAAGGTAAAATGAGCCTTCCTCTTGTTGGGAACGTAAAGGAGTGTGTTTGGGTGATCAGCATCTAAGAAACTAAATTACTTACATCAATAGAATTATTGATGTAAGTAACAATTATTAATGATTATTAATAACAACGGGGCACCACCCTGCGAACAGGGACCAATAACCAAACGATAAAACTAAGTCTCATAATTAGTGTTCACTCACAATGTCAATAGTCTGAGTACTATTACACATTCAGTGTGAAAGTGAAGGGTGAAGTTCGAGCACAGACCACATATACAGTTATTATCACAATACGCATGCACAAAGTAATCACAGACAGCTGCTCTTTAAAATACAACAGTTTATTACGTTCTAATACTAATGATCTAGTCAACTAATATCTAAACTAACAACAACTATACATTCATGAGCACGCTATCTAAAATCACTATTGAAAAGAGGCGGGGAAGTGTGTGTGTGTGTGTGTGTGTGTGTGTGTGTGTGTGTGTGTGTGTGTGTGTGTGTGTGTGTGTGTGCAAAAGGGGGGGAGCGAGGGAACAGCTCAGTGACGTGTGACGTAGTTGGGACGTGGTGACGTCTCTCATGCGCGAGACCCAAAATGGCGGAGAGCCAACAGGAGACCCGGTGTCTACACGTGCCGGTAGCTGTTTAGCACGTAGCTAGATTAGCTCAAAGCTATATGTGTGTGTGAGTTAGTAAAAGAGAAGGAAAATGAACAAAACAAAATGAAATAAAACAAGCGATTACGATCCTCTGCGCCGCGCGGGAGTACGGAAGGTTGCTCTCTCAGCCAGGGGAGAGAACAGCGACTCTTTGTCTCAGCCGGCGGTTCTGACCTCCTGAACTGATGAGAAGCAACTTCGACCTCACTAGGCGGCTCGCTCAACACAGATCACAGTAACATGGAATACACGCTACTTCTACACAACCCCTACGATCTCAGCGATCGTTAGTGTCGGCGATTATTAAGCATACACCTCGTTATAAAAATGAACAGTACATTAAGCACGTAAACAAGATCAAATAAACACAAATGAACTCTCTCTAACTCTGCCCAGAATCTATTCGCCTTACAGTACGATGCAATCGTGGTGATGGAGGGGAGTCTTCTGAGGGGTTTCCTCTGAGCTTCGGTGGGCTCAGCCTGCGGCTGCGGGCCGTGTTTCTCTCGGTGAGAGAGAATCGCTGTCGTCTGGATAAGGGAGTTTCGCGTCCTTATGGCCGGAGCAGACGAGGCGCTTGGGGGAGAGTGAAGAGTGGAAGTTCTCTGTCTCTCTTTCTGAAGGAGTCTTGCTTCTTCACTTCTGCAGGATTAAACGGGTTCGCTTCGTGGATGCGAACAAAGATAAAATAGACAGTTTGGTGAATTCGGCCAGCGAATATAACTGTGAAACCTAGGATTTTGGTTAAAAAGAGGAGCAACGTTGGTGTGCTCCCTAGCTCGACGGAGGTCGAAGGGAAAAAGCATTGAGGTGGGGGCTGCAGGTAGTTTTGTAGAACAGTTGCTGAACCACAAGGGTCCTGGGGTGTTTTGGCTCACGGCCAATGAGATTGCAGCGGTGCATTCAGGTGACTTCAGGAACGCATAGTCTTTGGGGGGGAGGAAACTCACACCCTCATGTGAAATTCCTTCAGAGGGGGTTTGGTGCTCATCAAACCACAATCAGGATGAAACCTTTGCTTGCAAAAGGGAAGACCTGACTCTCTTTGTTCCACAGCACATGTAGAAGCCATATAGTCAGACCCCAACACTCTCCTCATGTCAGGAGGAAGGTACAGGCCAGTCAGCTGTAGGATCTGCCTGAAAACTATTGTTACCGTCTAAAGCAGGGATTCCCAAAGTGGGGTGCGCGCACCCCTGGGGGTGCGCGAGCTGCCTCTAGGGGGTGCGCGAGAGGAAAAATGTAATGGCGGTGCAGTCCCGTCTCCTAAAAATGACGTTCCCCCAAAACTAAAATGCATTCTCAATTACGTTTAACCACGAACGTATTTTCTCCCTGATGACGTTTGTGTTTGACGTACAAATACGTTTCTCATCAACATATCTTTGCCGTACTCTAGTCTTTATTATTTTTCTGTGATCTGCCTCGCCTCTACTCCGCCACCCACAAGTTATTGACCCGCGGCCTGTTCCGAGGGCTGACAGACCTGACGATCGGGTGCCTCACGGCGGGGACGGCTGGAGACCTCGCGTCCCGGCGCCAACGGGTGAGCGCCGCCACTCGGAACCATAAAACCAAGTCCCGGATTTCACCCGGGGACATTCTGGAGGTATTGTGGCCGGGTGATGTGCCTCGTTGCTGGGGAGGTATGAGCCGAGAGTGGCGGGGTGTTATGGAGGTATATATTACAACTCGGTGTTGTTCCCGTGCGTGGATGAGCGCGTTTCTGCCGGAGACAGGCGGCGTGTTGTGGTAGTATTCTGACCGCGTAATAGGGAGAAGGAGAGGCGGTGGTGGAGAGGGAAAAATGTTAAAGAGATGGTGGAATGTATGATTGGAGAGAGAGAAGCGAAAAAGTTGGACGTGATCCCGGTGTCCAACAACACTGTCGCGCGCATCGATGCTTTGTCCGAAGACATCCTGGCTACATTAGTCGGTCGCGTGAAGAAGAGTGAGTTTTACTCTTTGCAAGTAGACGAGTCTACAGATGTGGCCAATCTGGCCAATCGTCCGTTACCTTCGTAACGTTACGTCCGTTACCTTTTCGAAGGCACGGTGCAGGAAGAGTTTTTGTGTTTTTTTATCTTGTAAACAAACGCCACGCGCGAGCAAACTGTTCTCTCATTGGTCCGATTTTTATGCGGCTCTGTTGCTTTTTTTTTTAAGGTGTGTGTGTGTGTGGGGGGGGGGGGTGCGTGAACCCGGTCGGGATGTAGAAGGGGGTGCGTGGCCTAAAAAGTTTGGGAACCGCTGGTCTAAAGCGTCCAAAGCTTGGCTTCTGGCTGACTTTCTTTGATTATCGTTTTTGAGGTAAGTGAATATTAGTGTACAAAGTAGTGCTCGGGGGCATGGAGATCAATAAAGGGCGAAACAAACCAGCCATGCCACATCGCCTCATGTAAAATGATGTCATTTGATTCCCATAGCACACACCTGGCGTGCCACAGACAGATGTGCTCAATGTAGTTGGGATGTGCTCAATCCAAGTGCTGTTCAAGGCTGGCGTTACAGCTGATAACGCTGTGGAAGGAAAGCACTTCCCCTCTCAGGTAAACCCTGTTAGCTCTGTCAGCACCGATGCAGTTATTTGCACTGTTAGCGCTGTTAGCTGCTCGACGTCGGCTTAGCTGTCGCCATGTTAACAGCCATAAGGTTATAGATATGCTCTGAATATTGTATTGAGCAGCTTTAACAATGTGTGTCATTACTGACTCGTTTGGATAGCTTTTCCCAGTTTGTTTGTGGATTTCACCATCAACACTTAATATGGTCTGAGGATGTGATCGCACCAACAATTAAAACAGCGTCATTTTTGAGCGCAATGGAGTTGTAGTCGGGTATAGAGCTTTTGGTATAGAGGAGATTGGAGGAAGCTAAATCACCAGCCTTACATCAATACATTTTACTGGACCACTTTCTGGTCAGACTGTTGCAATGGTGAGACTGTGACGAGACGGTGGTTCTGTTGGTGGGAGTGTGTTGCTTCAGGTACCAGTGTTGTTTGAGCAATACAATTCAATTCAATTCAATTTATTTTTGTATAGCCCAAAATCACAAATTACAAATTTGCCTCAGAGGGCTTTACAATATGTACACGTTTGACATCTTCTTGTCCCGGGACCCTCACATCAGAACAGGAAAAACTCCCCAAAAACCCCTTTAACGGGGAGGAAAGAGGAAGAAACCTGTGGGAGAGCAATAGAGGAGGGATCCCTCTCCCAGGATGGACAGGCGTGCAATGATGTCATGTGTAGAACAGGATAGTGAATTACAACACATTCAATGTAATTACAGCACATTCAATGTATGACACAACCACGACAGGAGGCAAGACCTGGTCCAGGTAAACCCGGATACACAGGAACCTGTGAGGCGAGAAAGCACAGAGACTCTGGTGAAGAAGCAGGTCAATAATGTGCATTAATGGTATCGGTAGTATGAAATAGTAATGTGAGTAATAATAAAAGTGATATTAGCAGTTGGAGTCAGCAGGGCCATGGTAGGAGGAAGGACCAGGGTCCAGATGAAACCATGCTCCATGGAAACCTGTGAGGAGAGGAAGCACAAGGACTCCGGGGAAGAGACAAAATGAGTACCGTGCATTAATTGTATCGGTAATAGGATTAATAATCAGTACTGTGCATTAATGGTGTCGGTAATAGGATTAATAATGTTAATCATGAAGATCGTAGTAGATGTCAGCAGGGCCATGGCTGGTTGAAGAACCAGTGTCCAGATAAAACTGCGGTCATCCTGTGAGGCGAGAAAGCACAAATACTCCGGGGAAGAAGTAAAGTTAGTAATGAGCATTAATGGGACATCAATGCATACAGACGGAGGTGAAGAAGAGGAGGAGAGAGGTGCTCAGTGTAGGAAGTCCCCCTGTAGTTTTTGCCTATACCAGTTTGTCCATGGGCCGGTCCAAGGCAAGCCAGAGCCAGCCCTAACTATAAAGCGCTAACTATAAGCACTGTCAAAGAGGAAAGTCTTAAGCCTACTCTTAAATGTGGTGAGTGTGTCTGCCCCCCGGACAGAAACGGGAAGCTGGTTCCACAGAAGAGGAGCTTGATAACTGAAGGCTCTGGCTCCCGTCCTACTTTTTAAGACTCTAGGAACCACAAGTAACCCTGAATCACTGGATCGCAACTCTCTAGTAGGGCAGTATGGTACTATAAGCTCTTTAAGATATGATGGAGCCTG
The DNA here is from genome assembly GCF_949748355.1 of Melanostigma gelatinosum. NCBI lineage: Eukaryota > Metazoa > Chordata > Actinopteri > Perciformes > Zoarcidae > Melanostigma > Melanostigma gelatinosum. Next base: position 3,379,341 of record NC_136649.1, on the reverse strand, counting down.
ACCAGTTCGGGCTTTGTAGGTCAGTAAAAGGATTTTAAATTCTATTCTAGATTTTACAGGGAGCCAGTGCAGAGAAGCTAATACAGGAGTAATATGATCTCTCCTCTTAGTTCTTGTTAGTACACGAGCTGCAGCATTCTGGATCAGCTGGAGAGATTTAAGAGACTTATTAGAGCAGCCTGAAAATAAGGAATTGCAGTAATCTAATCTAGAGGTAACAAATGCATGAACTAATTTCTCTGCATCGCTTTGAGATAGGATGTGCCTGATTTTTGAAATATTACGTAGGTGAAAAAAGGCAGTCCTAGAAATAAGTTTTATCTGAGAGTTGAAAGACAAATCCTGATCAAAGGTAACTCCAAGATTCTTGACGGTGCTGCTGGATGCCAGCGCAATGCCATCTAGAGAAACTATATCATTAGAGAACTGATTTCGGAGGTGTTCTGGGCCTAGTAGAATAACTTCAGTTTTGTCTGAGTTTAACATCAGGAAGTTGCAGGTCATCCAGGTTTTTATGTCTTTAAGACACGCTTGCAGTTTAGCAAGCTGGTTGGTTTCGTCCGGTTTGATCGATATATATAATTGAGTATCATCTGCATAACAATGAAAGGTTATAGAGTGTTTTCTGATAATATTGCCTAAAGGAAGCATATATAAGGTGAACAAGATTGGTCCAAGCACAGAACCTTGTGGAACTCCATAACTGACGTTGGTCCTCATTGAGGCTTCATCATTTACATAAACAAACTGAGATCGATCCGATAAATAGGATCCAAACCAGTTCAGTGCGGTTCCTTTGATGCCAATATAATGTTCCAGTCTCTGCAACAGGATGTAGTGGTCTATAGTGTCGAACGCAGCACTAAGGTCTAACAGAACAAGAACAGAGACGAGTCCTTTGTCTGATGCGATTAGAAGGTCGTTAGTTATTTTTACCAGAGCTGTCTCTGTGCTATGATGCTTTCTAAATCCTGACTGAAAATCCTCAAATAAACTATTGTTACACAGAAAGTCACATAACTGATTTGCAACTGCTTTCTCAAGGATCTTAGAGAGGAAGGGAAGGTTCGAGATCGGTCTATAGTTGGCCAACACCTCTGGATCCAGAGTGGGCTTCTTAAGAAGAGGTTTAATCACAGCTACTTTGAAGGACTGTGGTACATGACCTGTTACTAAAGACAGGTTGATGATATCTAATAAAGTTGTGCTAATTAATGGTAGCACTTCTTTAAGCAGCCTAGTCGGTATAGGGTCTAAGAGACAGGTGGACGGTTTAGATGTAAAAATTGTTGAAGTCAGTTTGTCAAGGTCGATGGGAGTAAAGCCATCTAAACATATATCAGGGTTTACAGCTGTTTCTAAGGTTACTCTATTTGTGGAAAGATCGGTCGAGGGCAGGAGATTATTAATGTTGTCTCTAATAATCATAATCTTATCATTAAAGAAGTTCATGAAGTCATTGCTACTGAGGTCTATAGGGATACTCGGCACAACAGAGCTGTGACTCTCTGTCAGCCTGGCTACAGTGCTGAAGAGGAACCTGGGGTTGTTCTTATTTTTCTCTATTAACAATGAGTAATAAGCTGATCTGGCATTACGGAGGGCCTTCTTATATGTCTTAAGACTGTCTCGCCAGAGTAACCGAGATTGTTCCAAGTTAGTGGAACGCCATGTTCTTTCAAGTTTTCGCGATGTTTGCTTTAATTTGCGGGTTTCAGGGTTATACCATGGAGCGAATCTCCTTTGTTTTACCAACTTCTTTTTTAAAGGAGCAATAGAGTCTAGTGTCCTTCTCAGTGAGCTTGTAGCACTGTCGACAAGATGATCAATCTGGGTCGGACTAAAGTTAGCACAGGAGTCCTCTGTCACATCGAAGCATGGTATTGAGTTAAATACAGACGGAATCGCTTCTTTAAATTGAGCTACGGCACCATCAGATAAACATCTAGTGTAGTAACTCTTGCTTAACGGTGTAAACTCAGTTAGTAAGAATTCAAAAGTTATTAGATAATGATCCGACAGAAGAGGGTTCTGTGGATAGACTATTAAATCGTCTATGTTAATGCCATAAGTCAGAACCAGGTCGAGAGTGTGGTTAAAACAGTGAGTGGGTTTCTGTACATTCTGACAGAAACCAATCGAATCTAATAATGAAATAAATGCAGTACTGAGGCAGTTGTTCTCGACATCCACATGAATATTAAAGTCACCTACAATAATTACTTTGTCTGTTTTAAGGACTAGACTTGATAAAAACTGAAAAAATTCCGATAGAAATTCAGAATACGGACCCGGGGCCCGGTACACTATCACAAATATAACTGGCTGTATTGTTTTCCAGGTTGGGTGTGAAAGACTAAGAACCAAGCTTTCAAATGAGTTATAGTCTAGTTTAGGTTTAGGGTGTAATAATAGGCTGGAGTCAAAGATGGCTGCTACTCCACCTCCTCGGCCAGTGCCTCGAGGAATGTGAGTATTGATATGACTTGGAGGAGTTGATTCATTTAGGCTGACATATTCATCATTACTCAGCCAGGTTTCAGTAAGACAAAATAAGTCAATATGATGATCTGATATCAGCTCATTTACTAGTAGAGCTTTAGATGACAAAGATCTGACATTTAAGAGTCCACATTTAATTATCCTATTTTGTTGTACTGTTGCGGTAGTTTTAACTTGGATTAAGTTATTTTGTTTAACTCCTCGATCGTTTATTTTTGATTCAATTAATTTAAGTGGCCGTGGGGCAGACACAGTCTCTATGTGGTGTTGCGTGAGTAACTGCTCTAATGGAAGCTCAGAGGAGTGTGTAAGACTGCAACTCTGCTTCCTGGTCTGATCTCTGAGTTGTCATGCACCAGGTCCATACAGAAACTGGGTCAGATTTGCAGAGATGAGATCTGCTCCATCCAAAGTGGGATGAATGCCGTCCCTCCTAAGCAAACCAGGTTTTCCCCAGAAAGTGTCCCAGTTATCTATGAAGCCCACATTGTTTGCTGGGCACCACCAAGACAGCCAGCGGTGAAACGATGACATGCGGCTAAACATTTCATCATTGGTCAGATTCGGGAGGGGGCCAGAGAAAACTACGGAGTCCGACATGGCTTTTGCGTATGTACACACAGATTCCACATTCACTTTAGTGATCTCAGAGAGCCGTAGCCGACTGTCATTCCCGCCGACGTGAATAACGATCTTACTGTATTTACGGTTATCTTTAGCCAGTACTTTCAGGTAGGACTCAATGTCGCCTGCTCTGGCCCCGGGTATACATGTAACTGTAGCCTCTGGTGTTGCTAGCTTCACGTTTCTCAGAATAGAGCTACCTATGACCAGAACTCTGCTGGGTGCAGAAGACCCGTTTGTAACGCGAGGTGGCTGCTGGTGAGTCGAGTGCCTCGCCCCAGGTTTAAGCCTCCCGGGAGCAGTCACCCGGCCCCCCGGCTGCTCGGGGGCTGCAGGGAGACGGCTAGCGGGAGCCACGTCTGTTTGGGCCGCATCGGCTACGCCCGCAGTCACCAGCGTCTTAGCTTCCATGGTGCGGAGCCGTACTTCTATCTCGCTAAGCCTTGCATCTAACCGTTGAGCTAACGTTACCTCCGTCTGCGCCAACGAGTAGGGTTGAAGGGTAGCGGAAGCCCGGGAGGGAGTATTCTCCGTCAGGACTGCAAAATGGTTGGAGGTGGTTAACGGAAACTCCCCAGTTGGTTTTCTCAGGACGCCGCGGCGTACCACCTCCGTCCAGGATGGTTTCGGAGTGGAGCTATGGGTCGGGTCTATAGCAGGTCCTCTCAGCTCGTGGTCGGACGACCGACTACACTCCCCGTCCGCAGGGCCGGGTAGCCAGGGAATAGTGTCCGCAGTATCCGAGACCAGTTGAGATTGCATAGATGAGATATGCTTTGACTGGGCCGCTGCTACGGATACGAATCCGTCGATCAGCTGTTCTCTTTTCCGGAATTCAGACCTCAGGCGGAGAAAATCGTCCCTCAACTGTGAGTATGCGAGTTTGCAGTCTCCACACAGACCTGGCCAAGTGGCCATGTTGGAAGTTCCTGTTTCCGGTTTGACAATATATCAGGCAGGAATATAAATACATTCATTAAACACTTCTTAGACAAACCAGTACACGGTATCATGAGGGCTCATTGAGGGCTTATTCAGCAGTCATCAGCTGAGTATTGTGCAAAGTTACACTTTTTTAGGGGGGGTGAAATTCCCTGACACATGTTAAAATCCCATCCCAACACCTGTTCAATTTGAGCATTTAAGCTTAGGTTCCAAATCGCTGGTCACAACTCCCGTCCCTTGTTCCTCGCATGTTGTCACTCTCCATCATACACGCACTGGTAAATACACACACATGGTGTGTGTGTTTGTTTACCCACAACGGGAACATTACATTGGAGAGCGATTATGAAATGCCCTCACGAACACATGCTTAGAGATGCACACGTGTTGTCTACACCTAACTGTGCGTGTGTGCGCGCGCTACTTTGCGCATCACAGCCTGCGTGTGTGCGTTTGTGGGGCACATGTTTAAATGTGTGTGTGTGTGTGTGTGTGTGTGTGTTCCTAGCATCCGACCCTTGGCTCTCAGCAGAGGCCAGCGTCTGTTGTAGGGCCCTCTAATGGACGCCCAGCTGGAGTCAGGCACACACAAGGGCAGCCAAGGCCACAGCCACCGCCTCTCAGGACCCCATCATTTGGCAGAACCCTGCGGTCTGGCCTGCTCTCTGTGTGTGCTCATTTGTGTTCCTTCATATAAATGTAGATTGTGTACTTTAGTGTGTGGTATTGTATTTTGATATGCATTTGTGTGTGCCAGAAAAAAATAAATACATCTTGGGTCAAGCAGCACAAGCAGCACACATCATCCTTCACACACGCACACAGCTAAAACACAGCAACATAGAAAATCAGCTGGAAATAGAACAGAAGCTACTGATATAAAACTAATGGCGCAGGAAACTTATTTTAGAATCAACAGCTGAAAAAAAATCACCAAAGCTGACATTGTGCAAGCACGCGATAAAGTAGTTGTTGCCGTTGTCCTCGGCAGAGTTCAGCAGTGTTGTTGTACTCACCTGTCTGAACACCACAGCGAAGTCCACCACAATCTGCTCCTGGTTCAACAAACAGTCCAGTCTTCCTCTCTGCTCCAGTATAACCAGTCCATTCGGCCTCTCTGGTCCCACTACGCTCATAAAAATTTGAATTTAGCATGTTAGCCAGACCCTCCTGTACAGGTCACCAACATCGTGGGTGTGTCAGCTAGCATGCTCGTGTATTAAAGCAGTCACAGATGCAATGTTTTTTAAACTGTGGTGAGGTACAATAATAATTATAACCACACCCCACATGTGATCCTTAATGTGATTGAGCTTGAGGTGCTAGCCTTGGCACAACACAAACATTTATAACGTATAATTTCCAGAAGGCAGAGTGTCTCCTGTCTAGCTCTGCTCTCCTGCTGCTTCTTCTCTGCTGCAGCTGCTGATTTGTAACTTTCTGTAGTTCCATTCTCTCACATTTTATCAGGACTTTTTTACGTGACTTTTACTCTGTGGCACTTGAAAAACTAAATGTCTACTTCAGATAAATAGTACTGAAGTACCTGAAATGTAAAATTACAGATTTGTAAAAAAAACTGAAAAAAGTAGGCCTACAAGTAAGGTAAGGTAGCACATCCATGCAGTAAAGTAGTGCCCTACTTTTTTGTTCAGATATTACTGCTGTATGCCAAAAAATAAAAAGCTACTTTAAAGACAGCACAGTAAATCTACCATCCAAAATGCACTAATGCAACCAAAACACTTCATACACATCTCAGGATCACTTCTTGTACCAGAACAGACTTAGCCCCTCCTCAACTACAAAGTTGCCAGCGATGTCCTTAACAACCTTTACCATCAGTACAGGAGGATTTGTATGCTGAATGCACAGGCCCTTTAAAGATCAATGGACAGGAACGATAGCTCTGCTATCAACCAAAGCCTCCTGTATAATGAAGTCCAAGTGCATCAGCATACCAACATGTAAACAGGGCTCTTGTGTTGTTTAAATGTGTTAGCTGTAGGGGTGTAACGGTACACGTATTCATATTGAACCGTTCGGTACGAGGCTCACGGTTCGGTACGCATGACGAACCGAATACGTTTGAATAAAAAAATAAAAACCTTTATTCAACCAGGTAGTCCCATTGAGATTAAAAATCTCTTTTGCAAGATGTAAGCAACAATACAAGATGTAAGCAAGATGTAAGTAACAATACTACATAACATGAAGGAGCAGGTTTTGTTTTTTATGCTTATGTGTTGCTAAGAAGACACCCCAGAAGATGAGTCACTCAGGTATAGTTCCATCATTGTTCAAAGTCAAAGAATAACTTCATGATGTTAGTTGTAATGAATAAATATATTTTAAAATCAAGTACATTTCTCTGGCATTTATAGTTTTCTACTGTACCGAAACGTACCGAACCGTGGCTCCACTGTATCGTACCCAACCCAACCGTGAGTTTTGTGAACCGTTACACTCCTAGTTAGCTGATGTTCATCCATTCAGAAACACATGTCAAAATACATACATTAATGTACCTCTGTGTGTGTGTGTGTGTGTGTGTGTGTGTGTGTGAGTGCGTGTGTGTGTGTGTGTGTGTGTGAGTGCGTGTGCGTGAGTGCGTGTGTGTGTGTGTGTGTGTGTGTGTGTCTGTGTGTGTGTGTGTGTGCCCCCACTGCACTGGCATGTGTGGTGTGAGAAAAGTCAACATCATCTTTAAAGTCAGTTTGGCGCTGCTCCGTGCTCTCTCTCTCTCTGATCTACGGACTCTTCCTGTATATCTAGCGGGGCCGCTGGCCGTGTGAATAAATGCCAGGCTCACATTCCGAATGCCCTTTAACAAACCCCGTAGAGGTCTGTGACACATGGGGGGATTCTTCATCTCTTATTTATTTATTTTTATTAATCAACAATAAAATTCAATATTCAAAATCACGACCTCAGTCTCCTTGTGAAAATCATATGATGCATATCTTTGAATAAAATGTTGATATATTAACTTAAAATACATTTATATTGTAAAAGAGGCCTATTTGTATTTCCTCTTCACAGTATTTTGGTTTATTAGGTCTTTGACTTGTCCATGTCCCGTGTGAAACCAAGTAAACGTTGAGTTATTCGACTGTACTTTTGTTTTGTGACTTACTAAGTCAACCTACTTCAGAGGTTTATTTTGAAAAGCAGTGTATGCACTTAACAAGCAGAAACTGTGCATTTCCTGTGAAGACAGAAGACTATTTTGCAAAAGGATGTAACAAGTGGAAACTGACACATTGTCCCTGACACGTCCAGAACTCTAGAGGGGAACGTGGAGCAGCATAGATTGAAGCTTGGACCCACTTACCAATGGAAAAAGCCAAGCTAATGCTAACCCTAGATGATGTTAATGTGTTAACCTTATGGCTACGAGAGTATTCACTTAAAAAAACAACTTACATAGACACTTTTTTTACGCAATTGTTGTGATGAAATGCACATATTGTTATCGGAATAATAATGCCAACTGTAAAAGCAATTCAACATGGAGCATTAAGGCTGATTCTGTTACTGAGTGCTTGAGTTTCCAACGTTTTTACCTCCATAACCAGTCTTTTTTTTTTTTTTGACAGTTACATCATTAGTGACTGGCCACTTTAGTCTTAGCATCTTAGCATCAGCTGATTACATCCTCAGCTGTTTCATTCATGCCTCACAATCACAGACTCATTCACCAGCTCTGTGGCTGTCAGCTGACTAGCAACGTCCAATTATATTAAGTGTACAGCACAGCCTTCATAACATCACACTTTGTACACCTATTGTACACCTGTTGTACCATCACGTTAATCCCTTTTTCGCTGCCGAATATGAGAGAAAAGAATATGTGAGAGCTCCTCACAGAGCGGAGGCTTTTCTGGAAAATCTTATTGTAGAACAATAAATGAAAAAACAGAAGAAAGAAAAATATATTCATTAGATGGAAGTTTCTCTGACATCACTAATAAGTGAGATGTTTTTATGTTTTATTTTTGGTGATTTACATTTATTCAATCACAAGGTTCCATTGAATAAAGATGTTGCTCAGAATGAGTAAATTCACTGTTGGACACATAAAGCTGTGTGTCATTCTTACTGTAACCAGTCTTTTCCACTATGACGTGATCTCATGAAAAAGATCCATACTTAGCTTTAAAGGACATTTCATGTGTCATTTCACATTTGAAACTTTCAGCGTCTCATTCCAAACTCGTCACATACGGACGCTCGGTTGCACTTGTAGACATGTGGTTGACGTTGTGAATTCAAACAAAACTACCTGCTTACGTTTGGGAAAGGTTCATGTTTGTGTTAAAATATGTACGTTTGTTACGTGAAGTTACAGCTCAGTATCATCCATGACAATAGTCACAGAAATGCAACTTATTGGTTTTGTGTACGGGGACATGAATCGTCAATTATTTTCATGTTGTTGATCAGCATAAAACAATGCCAATGGAAAGTCAATTAGGATACTTTTTGGTGGTAGTGGTCACCTGAATTAAACACATCCGGAGCAAGTGACACAGTATTAAGTCTCTTGAAGACCACTTGGTGGTTGGTGGTAGGGCAGAGGAATGTTTCCAACAAACTATGAGACCAATGAACAACCTACATTATGCCTAACTCAGTACTTTTGTTGCCTGAACCTAACTTTCGTCTTTAAGTGTCGTGTTGTCCCAAAACAAAAAGTCCACGAAACCAACAGCTTGCATTTCATTCAATGTGAGACTGTGTTGCATGTTAATTTAAGTAGTCAACATAAATAAGTGAATTGTTGAATTTTTGTTTCACACTAGAGGGTGACATGGGAGGGCAGATTGCATTTATATCCAAGAACTATAACTGGCAGTTTACACAAACATTTTGTAACTTTTATTTAATTGAAAAATTCACGAGACGTGATGCGCAACGTGAAACATCGTAAATTTGAGCAGGGCATAATCAGTTAGATCTGAGACTGGTGATTGGTGCATCGCTACTATCGTTATTGTCATTTTTGTCCTGTCTCGTCCCAGTCACATCATGAACACTACAATTAGGAATTTAGGAGTCCCACAGAGTATTCAGTGCCCACTAAAAATAACATCCTCCTGGATGAAAGTGTGTGTTTGACCCATTCATCCACCTCGTCCTCCCTACGTGGACTTTCTCACTCTTTATCCTACGTCACCTTACCTCCAAAGCGCTTGTTCTTAGCATCTTATATTGAAAATTACGCGATGAAAGCAAAAAATACATAGTGATAACACACAAAATGAGTTATACTAAACAGATGATATTTGATTTTTACTGATGCATCGGTGTGGATCCGAATTATGACCACCATGTGATGCATAAAACTGACCTCAAGAGTTCATTGTTTCTGAAATACGGAATCAAATGTTAATTTGGATGAACTGTCAGATTTGAGAGACTTTCATTAATCCTAAACACCAAAGAGAGACTTTTGATTTGTGTGATGGAAATGATTTTATCTTAATGTTAGAATAAAGCAAGACCTGCAATATGTCATATGCCATGTCATAATGTTCTTCTTTCTTCCTGTCTCTTTGTGGTGTGCTTCCACCAAAGCACATCCGACATAAAAAAAGAAATAAAAAAGATCAGAAACATAATTCCCCCCCCCACACACAGACACACACCTGTTTAATATTCCTGTCAAGACCTGTCTCTTTGTGCCACAGTGCTGGCCTTGATCAGGCTGCTATTCATGAGACCACTGTATTGTATCAGCCCGCTATTCTGCTGTGCCGGGGGACTCCATGGCAGTGGACTCTCCACTCAGCCATTGTCACCAACACACCTAAAGCTATTGTGGCTGTTCAATTCTGGGTAGCGGTGTAGGATTTCACAGATGCACATACACATATATGTGTCTGAACTAAAAGCAACCTTTACAATGTATTATCTCTCTCTGTCACACACACACACACACACACACACAGACTTTTCCACAGCGTCCCAGTGTCCTTCAGACAGCATCGGTGTAACCTGCTCCTGTCCCCTGGGCCCGGGCCCGGTGAGGCTCCAACACATAGAACAGCAGAGACGGTAACAGAGCACCATGAAATGAGTGTGTAACCACCTCCTCTGCTGGTCCACGGTCAGACACCCAGCTCAGTCACACAGCAGCAGAATTACTGACAACGGACATCAGCTGACTAGACTACTGGTGCATGCTGGATGCACTGCTCACCTCTCCCATTTTGTCAGTAAAGAGTTAGACGGACAAATCAAGACGTAAAAAGACATTCAAAATGTCACCGTGAAGTAAATGATAGCCTTGGTTTGTTACAACTAGGATATTATTTTAGTGGTTTTGATTATTGTTGTTTATGATAAAACTGTGCTCAATTTGCTGAGATGTGAGCAACAACATGAAAATGAAAGCAAAAGTACTCGGCAGGCAGCAGAATGGCCAGGTCAATGGTATGTTACTGAATAATATCTCATATTTTCAGAATATTATTCAAACTGATAGAACCGATAGCTCACACTTAAATCTATGCAGAGAAAAGGACCTTCATCAGAGTATACATGTTGCAAGATGTATGCTCTGTGAAGGTCCTTCAGACTGAAAGCTCAAAATAAAGTGTTCTCTGCAGCGTGCGGATATCTATTCTACCTGTTTGAGCTTTTTGATACTTCCAGCACCTTCTTGAAGATAAAGCCGGGTGTAGTGGTGGTTATCCTGCAGATTATTATTTAAAGAAAAGAAGAAAAAAACGTACGAACATGTTTTAATGCTTGTCTGAGGTGAAACAGTTGGTGTATCGATAAAAGCAAAATGCGTTAAAGTGCAATGGAATCGTGTTGAAGTGACCCACCACTCAGACGTCCACTGCTGCTCAGCTGATAACACGCACAACGAGAAAACTTCATGAGATTTAAAGAAGTATTAACCCCATATTAAAAAATGAAAACCAAAAAAATAAATCTTTTTTTGCAAAATAAGATTTGAGGTAAAAATAAATACATTTGCATTTGTATTTATTTCAACGAAAAGTATTGAGATTGTGGATCATCTTGTTTGGTGACTGTCTGATAATCAGATAATCATACTGTTATGTTGATATTTTAATAAGATCTTTAGGAGGACTGGTCGTCCAATAAAGGTCAACTTTGATGGCTCCTGTCTCCTGATTGGTTGGTCATTCTGGTGAATCTGATCACCTTCTGACACTCTCTCATAAAGGTTAACATCCAGGGGAAAATGTGTTCAAATCAACATCGGTGAGGTCAAAAAGTGATTTTTGACGGAATGCCCCATGTGAAACTTAAATAAATGCAGTATTTGCATCACGTTGTCTACATTTACTGGACCTCTTTTAACGAGACCATCTTGCGCTTCTGTGATACTCTAATGGCGCCTGACTGGACAATTAGCACCACCAACTGTTTATCTTGATGAACCAACTCCTAGTTTTCACATTACAGTGGATGGAAACGCACATTCATTTGCATTTTTCCGTTGCTGATTGTCTGGAAATTAGATTCAAATTTGAACTAAATTTGGATGGAAACCTGGCTATTGTATCCATCATCTGGGTTCCCCCAACACCTCCACGTGTTGGAGCCGGTGACAGCTTTAAGTCGTATTTCAGTGGATCTCCTGGCAAAGGTAAATTACGAAAATGATTTGGTTTTGGTTCCCTGAATCTGACTTAACTGTCTGCCTCTTCACAGCCTGTGTGATCATCTGACTACTTATGTGTGTCTTAGTTGTAATAAACTGTAATTATCCTTTAAAAGACCACGTAGCTTCTCTCAGCTCAGTCTCCCCTTTTGTTTCAAGAACTGGCCCGAAGGTTGAAAAACCTCAGTGAAGTGGAGCGAACCTGCTTTCATTAACTTCCCATAAGGCTGCTAAAGGAAGAGCTGACTGTATACTTCCCTAGAGCTGCAATTACGAAAAGAGCATTTGGCCCCTGATATTTTAAGAAGGATTGGGTTATGAGGGAGAGTGACATATTTAAGTCTGCTAAGGATTTTTAAAAGTAGGCGTTTTCTTGGCATACAAAGAGGGCTATTGCCGAATGTATTACTTCAACTGAAGGAGGTTTGAGGAGCAGAACTTGAATACAACTCACATAGCTTCCCCTCATCTTGCTGCAAAGGCTCTAATAAAAAACAACAACAGCCAAATGGATTCATAAAATAGCTTTTCTGAGGATTTCTGGTTGTGTTTGGGGTTGTTTTGGGTTCAAAAGGTCAATGCTGCAGTGAAGGACTAGGCGTGTCAAATAACAAAATCGGTGAAATATACACAGTGGTGTTGAGAACACTGTGGGGTGATGTAGAGGTATCAAAATGTAATACCCTCAACGTGAAAGCTTTTTTTATGAATATGCAGGATAAAAGAGCCATGAATAACTGATTCACAAAAGTGGCATTGGAATATGTCCAAAGGCGCTGGAGGCAAAAACACGTCGCCAGAGAACATACAGGAGGAGAGGATGCCAGGCGTCAGAAGAGAAAGGGATGAGGGAGAAGAAAGATGGAAGAGAGGCTGAAGCCGCTAATTCGGTGGCCGGGCAGGCAGGCGTGGAGGAAGGGATTTGGACTGAGCTCTGGTCCAGATCCCTGCATGTTAGACTGACACAGCAACAACCCTGCCACCGGCCTAATCCTCCAAATCACCCCTCCACCACGGGAGCAGAGACTAGCAAGGATTGGAGGGGAGGATTGTGCGGGGAATCAAGTGATGGGTGAGGCAGAGGAGAGGGGAGGGAAGAATCAAGTGAGAGGGTGGAAAGTATAGGAGGACGAGTGGATGGATAAGGAAGACGGAAGGAAATGAAGGGAAGATAAAAGATGGATGGGCGAGAGCTGAGCTGCTTGTGTCAAGATTTGAGTAGACGAGTGATAAAGGAGAAGCTGGGGAAGCAAACACGAGGGCCAAATTGGCTGAGATGGACGGCGATGGAAGGAGCGCAGAGACGGACGAGAGGGGGAGACTGAGCGAGCAAAGGGGGGAGGGACACCAGGAGAGAATGAAAGAAGAGAGCGAGAGAGAAAGAGGGGAGCTTTGAGACGGTGTTTCAGCTCCATCCAACAGCGGGTCTCGCTGCCACTAATGAGTGTGGCTGCTCTCCGTGTGTGTGTGTGTGTGTGTGTGTGTGTGTGTGTGTGTGTGTGTGTGTGTGTGTGTGTGTGTGTGTATTGATGCAGTGAGGGTGGTGGGGGGAAGGATTAGTATGATTGAATACCCCCCTCCCTCTTTCATCTGCTATCTGCCAGGGTCAGTGAACATACAGAGCATTTCCTAAACCCCCCCCCCCCCCCCCCACATCTCTCCCTATCTCTCTCCCCGCAAAACATGCACCGCCTCTGGGTACTTCTCACAGCAAGGCTGGCCTGGCTGCCAACATCCAAAGAACTGGATGTTATGGCCTTAAGTACCCCCCCCCCCTCTGTCTCTCTCTCTCTCTGTCCTTTTACCACCTCCTGAGGAAAAAACCAAGGACTCAGTGTGTTGTTTTCCTCACCAACCATACTCCTCACCTCTGCTCGCTCCCTCCGAAACCCTCCCTCCGCCCTCCCAGAGGCTCTCCTCCTAAAACCAGGTCTGCCATTGATTGTTAAAGGGTGGGAAAGGGCAATCAATAAGGCTTTCCTGGTGTGCATAGAAACTATAGAGCCTATATAGTGAAGCAGGAGGGTCAGAGTTGGTCATGGGGCTCGAGGAGGTGTACGGCGGGCATTTATGTACATTGGCACAATGAAAAGAGAGGGGAGAAAGAAGTGCTATGCTGCAGAACAGTATCCAGTATGATTTTACACACAAACAGTCACATACACGGACTCACTGCCCCTCCCACCCCTGACGAGGGCCCTCTTTAAAAATTCATTCAGTCAATAATGACCCTTCGCCCTCTCAGTCTCTCCTAGGAGCTAGCATAGCTGCCTCCTCCCACACAGCCTCTCTCTTCCTCCTTCCCTCCCTCTTTCACACTCATACACACACACACACACACACACACTCCTTGACTCCTCTCACAAGCCCAGGCACACACACTCCTCCTCGCCCTCTTGGAATTAAAGCCAGGGAATCCACACTTGTTGGCGGTGCCGTAGCATCGCCATTAGTTACGCTAGCACGTCAGGCCAGAGCGCTACACTTTGTTCACACTACCTGCATGCCGTCGTCACATATCTCATGATTAACTGGAGTGTTGTTTTTCTAGTCACACAGTTTTTGAAGTAGTTTTCCCTCGAGCGACGGAAGAGTCACCTTGTGATGTTCGCCAGTGGCTCAACAAATTAGCAGTGCTATCTGGTGGTGAGGTTAGCAGAGATAAGCATCACGGTACACAGACGATGGGACTTTGATCCAGTCGGCCATGTTGCCTGCTCTCCTCGGAGATGGTTCCCTTTCATCTGACTACTCATACTGCTGGATCGCGCATCTTGGACCAGAAAAAACCCCATCAAAATATATATTTTAGCAACATCGGAGAGGGCCCAAAACCTGGTAGACGACAATTTGGATATAGCCAAAGTCTGAGCTGAAAGCCAAGCCTTCACTTCATTGCAGTGTGTCATTGAGTCACTTTGTGTTTGTGTCATGTTTAAACTTCATTTGGTGGTTATGTAGACTATGACTGACTTTCTCCTTCATATCAGTTGGTAAAATGTACTTTTAATTGACTGGCAAGGAACACACTCACACTCAGTAGAAACCAAATTGTAACTTGAGCTTGAAGCAGTTTGACCAAAAACTCTTGGCACTCTTTAGGCAAGGCAAGGCAAGTTTATTTGTATAGCACATTTCAACAACAAGGTAATTCAAAGTGCTTCACATAAAACCATTAAAAGCATCAAAACATAAGGCAAAAGAAAAAGAGATTTAAAAACAATTAAGAACATTCATTAAAACATAAAAAAAACAGTGCAAGAAATAATATGCAGTAGTAAAATGCAGAAATGCAGGAAATTGATTCATATATTAATTGAATGTGGTTCAATTAAAGGCAGCAGCAAACAGAAAAGTCTTCAATCTTGATTTAAATGAGCTGAGGGTCTCAGCAGACCTGCAGCTTTCTGGGACTTTGTTCCAGATATGTGGAGCAGAAAAACTGAACGCTGCTTCTCCATGTTTAGTTCTGACTCTGGGAACAGATAGTAGACCGGTCCCAGACGACCTGAGGGGTCGGGATGGTTCATAAGGGAGCAGCAGATCAGAGATGTATTTTGGCCCTAAACCATTCAGTGCTTTGTAAACCAACAGCAGGATTTTAAAGTCAATTCTTTGTTGGACAGGAAGCCAGTGCAAAGACCTCAGAACTGGAGTGATGTGATCCACCCTCCTGGTCTTAGTGAGGACTCGAGCTGCAGCGTTCTGAATCAGCTGCAGCTTTCTGACGGACTTTTTACAGAGACCTGTAAACACACCGTTACAGTAGTCCAGTCTGCTGAAGATAAATGCGTGGACAAGTTTTTCCAAATCCTGTTGAGACATAATTCCTCTAATCCTTGATATATTCTTCAGGTGATAGTAGGCTGATTTTGTAATTGTCTTGATATGGCTGTTCAGGTTGAGATCTGAATCCATAACTACACCTAGATTTCTGGCTTGGTTTGTGGGTTTTAACATCAGTGACTGAAGCTGAGCGGTGATTTTCAATTGTTCGTCCTTGGTACCGAAAACAATTACTTCTGTTTTATCTTTGTTTAATTGAAGAAAATTCTGGCACATCCAGTTGTTGATTTGTTCAATGCAGTTACCCAGCCCTTGTATGGGATTATAGTCCCCTGGTGACATAGTTATGTAGATTTGTGTGTCGTCTGCATAATTATGATAACACACTTTGTTGTTTTCCATAATCTGAGCTAGTGGAAGCATGTAGATGTTGAACAGAAGAGGCCCCAGTATTGAACCTTGGGGAACACCACATGTCATTTTAGTCAGCTCCGATGTGTAATGAGCCACAGACACAAAGTATTCTCGGCCCTTCAAGTAGGATTCAAACCAGTTAAGTGCTGTGCCAGAGAGTCCCACCCAGATTTTTAGTCTTTCTAGGAGTATGGCATGGTTGACCGTGTCGAATGCAGCACTGAGATCTAGTAAGACTAAGACTGAACTTCTGCCATTGTCTATGTTTAAGTGGATGTCGTTGAAAACCTTAACAAGAGCAGTTTCAGTGCTGTGGTGCTGTCGAAAGCCTGACCGGAAAACATCAAAGCAGTTATTTACGGTCAAGAAGTTGGTCAGCTGTTGGAAAACCGCTTTTTCAATTATTTTACTCAAAAATGGGAGGTCTTTAGCATCTGTATTAGACGCACCGGGCTTTCGACTAACTCCAAAGTAAACCCACACTCAGAGCAACTGCCGTACTTCAAATTCCAAGTAGGTTGGGTGGGAGTGGAGGGTGTACGGGTTAAGCAAACACAGGACTTGCACCCAGGAGGCCGCTGTTCGTGAGCCCGCTGTTTGCGTCCTGTGTAAAACCAAGTCATCATTGACTTATTTAACCTTAGTTTTGCTTTGTACCTTCCGGACTTTACTAGAGCCCGTTACGTAACAAGTGAAGTTATTTTAGGTAACATACTTACTTATTTTAACCCAAACCATGATTTTTCCTGAACCTTACCACAGCAGTTGTGTTGCGTAAGTAAACGAAGAAAGCTAAGTGAACCTACTTTGGAAGTTTATGTTGAAAAGACACTGTATGCATGTCATGACCAGAAACTGACACTCCGTCTCTTAGACATCCAAAATTGGCTCTAGAAGGGAACCTAGAGCATCATAGTTTGAAGCGTGAGATTTGACGAGTTGAGAGTGAGAATGTATTGCCTGAGCAGGTCCTGGTCCGCACAAGGAAGGAGTTACGCTCAGCTGTTTTGGAGTCTTGGGCTAAGTCTCTCATACCAGCAGCTGGTAGCCTTAGGCAGAACGGCCGTATGCCATAGTGGCTCTTGGTAATTGCTCACTAGTTTGTTGCGCAATTCGCATAAAATCATCAGAGGGTTAATCCTGTCTATAGCCAGTCATAACAAACAATACTCCTATTTAAAATCAAATGTAGTTTCATAAAAAAACTAAAAATCTGGCTTGGTTTTGGGACAACCACCATGCAGCTCACACCAATGACATCGTGCCAGATGCAAATACCTAACACCTGTGCAGGGGAGGTGTCCTTCATTCCACATTCTCATGTGGGGGTGATTTTCATGCTCCACACTCCACTGGGATCCTAATAAACGAACAAGGTGAGAACATGCACAAGGCAAAGACAGACGTGTACCTGATGCTGGCTTTTGTCAGTGTTGTCAAGGGCTTCTGCGATTCTAGGAAGTGGTTGAGCATCTTTATGTGTAACAGCATTTAACTTCCAATGATCCACACAGCATCTTGACTCCCCATTCTTTTTTGCGGACCACGACAATTGGTGCTGCCCAGGTACTTGTGCTCTCCCGCACTACCCCATAATGGATCATTGTATTTAGGATCTCCCACACTTCTTAGTACATGTTCGGATCGAAAGGGCTATGGACCTGTAGGGATGGCGTGTTTGATCACTCCCGTTTAACCAAAATCCACCTCATGGCCGGCAAAAACGTCCCCACATCTGTTGATTACAACAACAACTGAACCATCTCCATGAGAAAAATCCACATTAACACATTAACTTGTTATTTGAAATATGTTTAAGACATTTCTAAACTATTTGATGACATCTTGAAATCCTCTCCCATTTACCTCGACACAATGCTTCTGCAACACCGAGTCAGAAAGCGCATGGGAATGCTGACTGAAAAACACTGCATTCACTTTTGACTCCACCTGTGCCTGTTCCTATTACCACCCATTACCACCATCGCCGCTCCAAGAGGAGGTCTCTGGTGGCGCCCTGTTCCCCACTCGCTCAGCAGGGCACCGCTCCTCCCCTCCATCCTTCCCTCCCTCCATTCATCCATCATGAGTAGGCTGCTAAATGGAGCAGAGCGCCTCGCCTCTGACCCCTTTCAATAAGCCATGGGGTCTTCCAGTGCCGCAACGCTCCTCTGATCCTGAGGGGAGCGATTTGGAGCGACCCGCTCGCATCAGTAATGTCCCACAGCATTCAGGGTGCATTAAGCCTCTGGACATTCCCTCCATGCAGACCTCTGCTTTTCTCTCTGCATCCATTCTTTCTCTCACTCCACTTTGGTGCACATGACAAGGTTGGCCCAAGTAGAAAAAGCATACTCGATAACAATGAATCCAAACTTTCGGGTACCAGTCAAAACCATTTATCTTTCTATTTGTCCAGCAGCAAGGACAAAAGTTGCAGTTGATCAAAATGTATGACATCAAAGGACTTTTTTTTTTTAAATTAATAACAATTCATGAACATGACATCCACTTTACTGATTCTATTCATCATTTTCTTGGTTTATATATTTACGCTGAGATCATAATCTCAGTATCTACAAAATGAAAGCATACAAAGGTTGTAATGTCTTAAATCTAGTAAGCAACTGAACATGTATTTGTGAAGTTTAATCAACATTGTTCTTACATACTCACTTGGACACATCATCAGCATTGTATCTTGCAGTCATTGGGTGTTTTGGGTCTTGCAGCAGACACCATTGTCCAGGTGAACTGACCGAGGTTGATCGGGCCTTGGCCTGTGTCCAAGTGGCACTCTACTGGCCTTACTGGTCACTCCTTTTCAGCCAGAGCCATCTAGATTATTTCTCTGCCGCCTCCACGTTGATGCTGATGGCTCTTGATGGTCTTGCTGAGAGAATGACTTGCAAACCCCCTACAGCCCACATGCACTGGCATGCACCAGGTCATCGCCACTTGATGAGCTGTCTTGTGTCCTCAGAGACAAAGTCTGGTCTCAACGAAGACTGGGTGAAATGTATTTTTTTTGGTCCCTCTCTCTCTCTCCTTGACAAAAACAATGGTCTTTGCCTTTCACTTTACATTACCTGAAGGCCATCGTTGGTTCTCCGACACACTTGGGAGGAGTGAGCCGAGGAGTATTCAGTTGGTTGCATTCTGAAACCTCGCCACTAGATGCCACTAAATCCCACACAGTGCTCCTCCAAGCACAGCAGTACTTTGAGCTAAATAATAACACCAGCATGCTCACAAGCTCACAAAAGCAATGCCAATGTGCTCATATTTAGCAGGTGCAATATTTGCCATGGTCACCATCGTAGTTTAACATCCTAGCATGCTAGCATTTGCTTATTATCACTAAACATAAAGTGCAGTTGAGGCTGATGCCAATATGTTGCAGGTATTTGAAGTAATGAAAAAAATTGTATCTTGACGCACTGGTGATAATCAGTGCCTGCCATTCCATCCAGAAGTTCTTGAGATAGCATAGTCTGGATCGGAGCAGTGGACCGATCGACCAACAGTGCCAATCATAGAGACATGTTGCTAGTGTGGCTAAAAAAACAGTAAAAGTTATACATTGGGGCTACCAAGGATAAGCAACTGAGCCTCTGAATCTAAATGAAACTGATCAGACCTCTATGCTACTCTCTCAGTCATGAAATCTAACAAAACATTTCAAAAAGGGGAATTCAAACCACATAATTCAAATAGATGGTTTTCAAAGTAAAGTATTTTAATACTATTTTAATACTATATTATTTTGTGTGTCCAGCAGTGGTTAATTTTACAATTGTGTATTCGGTTGCGAATAAAATTATTTTTTCGTCCATATTGCAACACAACCTAAAAAGAGCACAACTTTGAACATCTCTGTTTTGTCTTTCTGTTGGCCTATGTTAAAGTTAGTCATGTTGACTGTTACATATGTATCTAACTCCACTGTCAGCAGACTGTAAAATTCGAATCCTTTAGCTTATCGTTCCATTACCTCTGAACCATCCATGCATCCGTCTACCCTCCCTTAAATACTTCACTCTCCCCGTCTACCCCCTGTCCATCCCATCAACATGTCCTCCTCCTTCACCATTTGTCCTGCTACCCTTCCATCCGCTTGTCTTCCTCCATCCATCAGTGCATTTATTCCTCCCTCCATGCCTTTAGCACTTCCGCACTCCCCTTTCTATTATGACTTCCATAGCTTCCTTTGGCCATTCCTTCCCTTCCCACATCCTCCTCCCATCCCTCATTTCATCCATTCATTCGGTTGGTATTACATTCTATGTATGTTTTACCCATTCATCCAGAAGTACTCAGATCTTGTACTTAAGTAAAAGTACAAAAGTAAAAGTATCACAATATACTAACAGTACAAAAAGTGAAATTGCTCGTCATGCAGAATGGCCCATTTCCGGATACTATATATCATAATATTGATTGTGCAATATCACACATACATACCCACCTTCAGATAAAAGGAGCTTGTGTGCTTGTGCAGTCAAAATAATTCCCTGAGGAACAACCAGACCCACCCAAACACAATTATTTGACAAGCACATAATCAAGCAGCTCTAGATGCAACACCTGGATTCTTCTCTGAATCCCTTGATGCATGGAACAATGAGAGAGCAAAACAAAGAGGCCGCGTCGTCAGCCTGCAATCGAATCCTCCATTGTAATCCCCTAGTTTTTAATCAAGGCATATAATTACCGCCTATAATACAGCATTAGCACTCATACCCTAAATTATGATTGCACGGAGAAATTGTGATTATTTCCTCTCCTGCATCTAACCCTTTCTCTGCCGGGTTCATTATAGCTACTTATAGCTCTCCGCGACGGTGTGACATCAGCCCTCGACTCGGGCCATTTGTATCTCTTTCCACAGGTCTCCACGACAGTTCTTAACAAATGCACCTCTGCAGCACCTCGCGGAGTGAGAATAGTGCCAGATGAACGTGGCAATCAGTGCTTGGTGGGTACGAAAGAGTCATAGAGGCTGATTACGCGGTGGGAGCCACAAAGCAGTGCTCCTCAGACTCTCTCCATGCGAGGAATAACAAGCTCCATCGCCCACAGTGTGAAACAACAGACTGCTAATTGGAATCAGCATGCCTCTCCCTGAGCTTATTCTAATATCTGCCGGATGCCGGGTTCGGGGCTATATGTAAGGTATGGGGGTGTGCTGTTGCAGCTGTTGTCCATGTGTGAAGCGGATCTCTTCAGCGGCGCGTTTATTAATGAAGCTGAAACGCCCCACATGAACATAACAAGGAGAACCTAGCTCACCAATTGTACGACACCATGCAATGGACCTCACTTTGCCTCAGCACATCCATCTCTACATTACATCACTCACTGCAGTTCATTGAAATCCACAGAATGCAATGTCATCATCATTTTAGTTGGTATTGTAATCAACAATGCGTTAGTCTTCACTCCGTCTCTACTTTGGTGCTTCCATGGGATTTGTTGACAACAATAACAATACAGAATATCACCACACTGATCCTTTAAGATTAGGGAAATATTGTATTGCAATAATATCTATAAACAGATGCTGCATTCATTGACCATTCACAGTGAAGAACAATTGATCAGCAGGCTCATGTCTGTGCATCAACATCCTTGAGGTGCATTGACCACATACAGTTGGATGTGGGCGAGTACGGGGCGGGATATGAAGCAGAGCCACACATTTCCAAGTTGATTTGGGATTCATTAATTGAAAATGGCAGACGTATCTGTAAGCGACGGGGCAAGATTTTGGCATTGACAATCTGGTTTTCATTTGTAGTCTGAGTAGTATTGACCAGAGCTTTGGTTGAATCCAGGTAAACAGTCCATGTGGAGAGCAAAAGAGGCAGAACGCACTGGCCGAAATGTACTCCGAGAACCCACATTATACACTCTACCATGTGCTTAAATCAAAGTCACAGCAGCATTTAACATTTCATAAAGATGCTATTCAGGAGCAACACCAAGCTTGATTCCCGTGTCCAACGCGGCTGCACGGAGAACGGACTGTTCCTGCACGGCAAACACAAAGACTAATGTGTTCTCACTTAATTGAGCCCGAGCGCCCCCGTTTTCGGGGGCTGTGGAGAAAGCTTAGCATATACCGTCGGAAAAAATGCACTTATCAGTGGTTGCAGAGATATACTCTTTTTAGTATGCAATTTTCGAGCAGAGGCCTAAATATAGGGTTGTGCAAACACCACAAACACAGCCAACGCCACTCAGCCACAAGATTCTTTTCACATCATGGAAGCAACACTATCTCCTGTAGGTGTGTCGGGGGATGGGGGGGGGGGATAAATAATGCAGAGCTGCATTAAGAAACGAAGGAGTCCGGTGACAGCGTTGTTTGTAACACACTACATCATGTCACCAAAGAATTCCGATGGCCGGTGTTGTGAAAAAAAAATGTGTTGTAGCTGTTTTTCACACTTAGAGCAGGTTTAAGAATGAAACAGAAGCTCTCAGAGGCGTATAGTTATATCAAAGCAATAGATTTATTTATCAACAGAGTTATTCAGCCCAGCTATCAAAAACAAGCTTGGGTGCTAATGGATGAACCTCGCAGAGCTTCACCATGAGACACGCTTGAACACATCAGCGTGTATCTTAATATAGGGGGTCCACCCCTTGTTACACATTGGCCAAAGTCAAAGATGCAGGCGTGGCACGTTTGTACGTTATGGCGCCTGGATGGAGGCCGTGGATGTCCATCCACCTTGGCCCCTCCCAGTAGGCGTTGGTTTCCATCAGTGTGAGTGAGGAGTTCCATGCGAGAGGACCTAAGAAGGAGTGTGTGAAGAAGCCGGGCTCAGCTGGGGCGGTGTCCCTCGCTTGAATCTCACTGTCTATTGTGTCTTCCTTATCTTCTCTAAAGATGGCTGCCTGTTCCTTGTGTCGCAGTTAAATAAGTAACCTTTCACCTGCTTCTCTCTGGCCTTAGTGTGTGCTGTGAGCACTGTATAAGTGGTTAATAGAGCTGTATATAAGCTAATGGTTATTAAAACTTACAAATATGCTAGTGATTAATTAAACTGTATATAAGTCAATTGCTACTTAAAGCTGCATATTAACTAGCTGTTAATTAAACTGTATATAAGCTAGTTGCTACTTAAAGCTGTATATAAGCTAATTGCTGATTAAAGCTGTATATAAGCTAATTTTCTCAACAAATCCCTCTCTTGACGTCTGAAGGACGTCACTTTCTTTACTTTCCTGCCCTGTTCTCACGCTGGTGTCTTCCTCTGCCTCTCCTGACCCTACCAGGCTGTTCTGCTCTTCCCATACTGGGTAAGCTCCATAAGGAGGGGGTGGTAATGGTTCCTTGGAGAGGGCAGTGGTGATAGGACGGCCAACCAAAGAACGAATACAGGGTATTATACAACATCCACATGAGACCAGTATTGCAATGAACACACCCATTGACACTGCTATTGACAAGATCAGGTGCTTCCATTTTCCAAACATGTTTTCCATCCAATCTCCAAATGGATTATTCACACCTGATGCTTCCTGCATTTCTTTTTGACAGTGCCCTCAGACTATTCAGTGCTTTTGTGACTGAACCGTCCGGCGCAGTATTGTTGGGGATGTTAGTGCAACACAGATCTCCAAACATTGAGCAAAAGCTCCAAAGCCATTTTGTTTTGCATAGAAATCAAAGAAGTCGGGGCCAGCTGCTCAGCCAGACCCTCTATTGCATCCCTAGTATGATTAGCCAAACGAAGAACATTGTAATGCACATAATTGATACGATCAACATTTTTATTCACAGTTATCCATGGAATAATACTTGCGATACTCTCAAAACCTACTGCAATTTGATATACCAATTTGCATTGATTAGGCACTCCTCTGGTTCACTCTGATTGTATCTATGTAGGTTGGACCTTTGTCCAGACTGAACTCAGCTGCTCTTTTTGCTAAGATATGTCTGCGTCTGTGTTGGGTCAGGTTTTGTACTTTAAATATGGATGCCAGAGTAGTGCAATTTGGTGGAGTAGCCATTTTAGTCATATTTGTCATGCATGCGTATCCTGTTGGGTCAGATTCAGGATATAGTGGTGCTGGTTCGGTGAACCTAGCTGGTCTAGCTGCAGCACAAGCTATACAGCCACCCATTTTGTTTTTTATAGCATTATCAACAATTCAATTTAACCAAACATTGTCGTTTCCATGTCCTGTAGCTAATTGGATCACCTGTTGGTGGTTGCTGAAAAGTCAAATTACAAATTACAAAACAAATTATGCATTTTGCGTCAGATTACCTCGGACCTCTGCTAGAGGTCTGGACGGCTCAGATGCTGGGGCACAGTGTGACAGGTGGTGCCAAGGTGCTCCTGCTTTACCTATGACTTGGACCGAGTGTGAAGTAACCTCCTTCACTTCGTACGGCCCTGTCCACCTGGGGTCAGTCCACTTTTCTTATGAACTTTGACCCTGACCCAGTCACCCTCTCGGATGAGATTTTTACCTTTTCCTGGTCAGCTGCACTGGTTCGCTGGACCTGTTTGGAGAGAGCCTCCGTGAGAATGATTAATGCAGTCACATATGCCTTCATTTCAACTTGCTGCACATCTATGTATATGTACATCTATGTATCTATGTATATCTATGTATATGACTACCGTCTCTTGGAGGACCAGGCATTTGCCTCCTTGTCATTAACTCATGTGGTGAAAGATGCGTCTTATTTCCTTGTGCGCTCCTCACTGCCATTAGAGCTAATGGTAAAATTTCAACCCATGTCAGCTTTGATGCTACACATGTTTTCGCTATTTTGATTTTAGCGTCTGATTTGCCCTCTCTACCAGTCCTTGTGACTGTGAATGATACACTGATCCAGATCTACTTCCTGCAAATGCTTATTACTGAAATGTGAACCATTATCGGAGTATCAGCTCTGTCTGCAGCCACTTCATTACTGTCTGTGCGTCTTCTCTTTTAGTTGGGATTGTCTCCACCCACTTTGAGAATCTGTCAACCATTACCAAGATGAGTAAAGTCCATGCTGATGTCTTGGAAGCAGGCTGATGGTACAGGATAAGAGCCCATAGGTGTTTTGTACGGTTTTTTCTTTCACATTATGATCCCCACAGGTGGTGCATTCGTCGCAGAAGAGGCACAGTGCTTGCATTCTTTGCAATGTTCCTTTCTTTCCTTCGTGCGTGCCTCTGATATCAGTGAGACACACAATTCTGCTGGTGCTACCACTCTACCATCATGGGATCTACAAAGTCCACTTTCTCCTGTTGTTGCTCCTCTTCTTTGCCATTCGGACCATTCGTATGGTCCAGCCTTCTTCTGTATGTCAATCAGTGTTTCTTCAGTGATTTCTGGCTCTTGTATAGCTGTTTTCAGAACCATCTGTTTTGGTCTGTATCCTCTTCTTCTTTAGCCGCTTCATCTGCCATGTCGTTTCCTGCAGCTATTCTGGTCCTTGTTGTAGTGATGACGCCATATTGATTCCTCCTGTTTCATAGACAATATGTGCTCTTTGTGCATTCTTTTTTAATTTTCGATTTTCTTGCAGCTCCGAACGTGAATTTTTCGCTTAGGAGGATTCTTTGATGCAGCTCCTTCTCCCCCTTTTCGATTTTCTTGCAGCTCCGAACGTGAATTTCTTTGCTTAGGAGGATTCTTTGATGCAGCTCCTTCTCCCCCTTTTTCTGATACAAAACTGCATTAACATCCCTCTTTTTGTTCAGAAACCTCTAGGTGCAAAGGGAGTTAATAGTCAATTCTTGAAGTGCCGATGCATGTGACAGAGTCTATGTGAGAATGGTGAACACATCTTCTGTTTCTTGTGTTCAAAGTAAAGGGGCTGAGGTGTTTCATGATGGAGGATGCTTTGTCTGTGGGCTGTGGGCTGTGGGTTGTAACTGGATATGACGCAGGTATTGTGGCTAATAGTTGCAGCAGTGTCTCTGTTGTTGCCAGGTATGTGAAAGATATTGCTGTTCAGCGTGATTCTGGCTTCTTGGATGCTGATTGCCTGTCTCTCTCTGATAGTTTCCTCTTCTTCCATGTGGTGAGCCTTGTTGTTGTTGACCACGCGTGCGACAGTTACGTGAATAGTGACCAGGTTTTCCACAGTTGTAGCAGTAGAAAGTTCGTCCGTGCTGTTTCTTTTTGTCTTTAGCAGGCTTAGGAGCCACGTCAAGCTTTGCCAGCTGTATTGACACTTTTAGTGCTTCGAGCTCCATATCTGTTCTTTCCACAGCGGCTCTGTATTCATCATAAGTGTGCTCTGTGCTTATTTGTTGCACCATCTCTTCTGTAGGGGAACAATTCAGCCGTTCTCCATCCCAAATGTCTTTGTAGGCTTGTTGTTCCACTGGCCAAAGTTTGATTCTTCCATTCATCCTGCTCTGATCCTGGACATCATTCTCCAAGTTGCACAGACAAGAGGTGTATTTCGCAGCCATGACGTCTCTCTCTGCAACAATCAATAAAAAGTCTGAAATCAGTATTCCCAAATGTCCACATGATGGAGCCAAAGCTCCTATCCACTGTTCCTGTTGCAGTTCTTGGAGTGGCCACATTTTTTCTTCCCAGGTTGTGAAGTGCCAGCAGAGGGAGCCAAACCTCCTCTCATGCCTTCAATTGACATGTTTGCTCTCTGAATTCACACTGGCCCTCGTTCACAACCTTGCTTTCTCTGGAATGTGTGTGTGTGAAATGATGATCTATTTTATTATTAACACTTAGGGTGAAGAAGACGAAAACAGTAATGTTCTAAACATATTTCGAAGTCTCTGTGTGGATAGATAAGCAGAACACTCTGTTCCTGCGTTAAGATGGCAGTTTTCTGCCCTAATCTGATGGTTTTTTTAGCGAGCAGATACTTTCAGGGTCACTGTTATCTTTTCCTGTTGTACGAAAGGATGACGGAATGCTCCTTCCGGCGTTTTTGACCTACATACAGTGACCTCACAACTCCGCAATATAAGCTTTACAAGTATAACGCATATTATTTAACAGTGTATGAATATATTTTATTTATAACTCCCCCTTTTTACCCCTGCTAGGTGTGAACGTCTATGTTTTAATTACACATGCAATGGCTGTAACTCTATGTATTAGATCATCTTATCATCTGAATCAGAAGTTGGTGGGGGTGCTTTGTCTAGTACGGGTGTGTGTGTGTTACGTGGTTTCGAATTTCTCAGATTAGTATGGCAACTATATGCCCATAAACCCCCCCCTTTTTAGTTTTCTTCAGCTCTCTGTCCTTGGAGCCGATACACTCCCTACGGCTGCAACTGTTTTGTTATCAGGAATGCTTATTCCTCCCTTATTTTCCCAGCGTCTGTTTGACTGAATGAATCCCTGCTGTGTTTCCGCATTAGACTTTGCTAACAGTCCCTGGGAACCCAATTTTCCAATAAATCAGTAGTTTTTTAACTACGCCAGTAAAACTGACACTTATATTAACCCTCAGCTGTCTCTCAGCATATTCTAGTGATTTATGTGTGTGTGTGAATGTAACAGTTGTGTATAATGTGTGTTTTTCCTACTCTAGACACCAAACTTTGAAACAACACACGAACATTTTCAAACACCAAGCACGGCCTCAGCTGGCTGTCTCTAACGCACAAAGAAACTCAGAAACAGCATAAACTCTGAACCAGGTCTCAGCGCTTACATATATGCTCCTAATAATCGCACTCATTTAAACGAAATCGAATCCATACACAGCCGTGGTTATGTACGCTTCAAACATTCACTTTCATTCAAACAAAATTGCAACACACTGCCATTTTTAAATGCGCACAGATCACAAATACGGTAAAGGAATATCTTTAGAAATACAGTCAAACAAATAAACAAAAATTAAAACGTACAGCTCAGCATTAGCTCTCTGTAGGCAACTAATACACACAGTTAAAACATGCTCTTGTGTCTCTGAAGGCAAAGCATAAACACAAGCTCAAAACGTACACTGCCATTCTCTGAAGTAAAATAAGTCACAAGCGCGCTGTCTTCAAAGGAGATGGACAGCTCTTTTTCTCAAACTAAGCAAACTGCTTCTCAGCAAACAAACACAGTACGGTCTAGAAGGAAAGTAATATCTTTACAAATGCAGTGAAACAATGAACACACATTAGAACATACACGGCTGTTTCTTTAAATCAAATCATAAACACAAGCGCGGTCCGTTAAGGAGATGGACAGCTCTTTTTTTTTTTTTAGACACACTATTTTATATTCCAACAGCAATTTCTTTTTACTCAAACTCATCAAACAGACTGTGTACCGCTGACCACTTGACCACGATACAAATGAAAAACTGCTTTTTAGCAAACAATCAGTCAAATTATAAAGGATTCTTTCCCTATCGTACACATATCAAAGAAAACAGCGCTATTTTAATGCATCACAGCGACCGCTGCGTATCATAAAACACAAGTACAATATCTGCTTTGGCTGGGCCGCGATCACGGACCTTCCGCGTGGAAGTCCGCGGTGCTACCAACCACACCACCAACACAATACATCAAACAACACAATTTTAATACACTTTTAAGTAACCTAGGACTCTGCGGGTCCTTTTCGCTTTAGGTACTTTATTACACAACGTCCATTATTAACGACACATCAATTAACGTAAATTTTGTGCTCTCGCCCAGAAACTCCGTCGAGGATTCTCTAAGCAGAGATATCATGGTTTTCCACTAAGCGCCGCACACAAATCTAGATCCGGAGATTTGATGATCTCAATAAGGTAATTTTCTCTTGGTCCGCTATCAATGATACATCGGCTAACTTAAAACTTGTGCTCCCATGCAGAAACTTTATAAGAGTTACTCTAAGCAGAGTAAACTTGGTTTTTACACCACACGTAACACACTCGATGTCTTGATACGAATATTTCACGGTCAATTCTCTCAATACAATTTACCAATGACATCAATAACATATACATATATCCCCGTCATGTTATACAATTTCTTCGTAGCCCAAGACGTCCTATAATTACGTTAAAGATTACGCTTTATTTGTGGCAGGAATTTGAGCGCTTCATGCGAGGCGCGTGACCGCGACAGAAGAGGCGCGCGACCGCGTCTCACACTACTTCACTCTACGCTGCCACTAAAAACGTCATTTTTCGCCTTTTATCTAACGTCTTCTGCTGGACCCATTCACACATATGTAAAAAACCCCAAATGCTGGGCTGAACAACCCTGCTGCTCGGTTGATTATTCTTTACAATACTTTTAATGACTATGCAATACTTACAGTTCGGACAGTCGGATTTAATTTAGTTCATGTCTATAATACAATATGCAGACTTCAGTTAAATAGGCGTCTGCTCACCTTGAGATGTGCCGGCACAATCAGACTGTCTCCCGAACTGCAAGCTCGCTCCGATGGCAATTATCGGTTCCCAGCCTCAGGGGGAGAGATGCGCCGTTATCTGGAATCAAAAGGAGAGGTCTGTTAACATTCCAACCCGAATGCTCTGTGTCGTATCTATCACGTCGGGGTCACCAAATTGTTGTGAAAAAAAAATGTGTTGTAGCTGTTTTTCACACTTAGAGCAGGTTTAAGAATGAAACAGAAGCTCTCAGAGGCGTATAGTTATATCAAAGCAATAGATTTATTTATCAACAGAGTTATTCAGCCCAGCTATCAAAAACAAGCTTGGGTGCTAATGGATGAACCTCGCAGAGCTTCACCATGAGACACGCTTGAACACATCAGCGTGTATCTTAATATAGGGGGTCCACCCCTTGTTACACATTGGCCAAAGTCAAAGATGCAGGCGTGGCACGTTTGTACGTTATGGCGCCTGGATGGAGGCCGTGGATGTCCATCCACCTTGGCCCCTCCCAGTAGGCGTTGGTTTCCATCAGTGTGAGTGAGGAGTTCCATGCGAGAGGACCTAAGAAGGAGTGTGTGAAGAAGCCGGGCTCAGCTGGGGCGGTGTCCCTCGCTTGAATCTCACTGTCTATTGTGTCTTCCTTATCTTCTCTAAAGATGGCTGCCTGTTCCTTGTGTCGCAGTTAAATAAGTAACCTTTCACCTGCTTCTCTCTGGCCTTAGTGTGTGCTGTGAGCACTGTATAAGTGGTTAATAGAGCTGTATATAAGCTAATGGTTATTAAAACTTACAAATATGCTAGTGATTAATTAAACTGTATATAAGTCAATTGCTACTTAAAGCTGCATATTAACTAGCTGTTAATTAAACTGTATATAAGCTAGTTGCTACTTAAAGCTGTATATAAGCTAATTGCTGATTAAAGCTGTATATAAGCTAATTTTCTCAACACCGGCCAGCGGAGAGGGATACGTGAGATGGTGCATGTCTTGCTCGGATCACTGTCTCGCTGCTGCATGCATCGGATGAGGGTGATGAAGTACCCGGTTTGACAATGGTGGGCGTGTCCACTATCACCCATATCTCAATAGCTTAACAAGGGTTATCATGTGCTGCTGTGGTGAGAATTATTGAAGGGGTGGAGGTGGTGCTGTACAGTGTGTGTGTTTTCATATCTGTATTTATGAGCATCCTTGTCCTGTTTGTTTTTGCACATGCTCAAGTATGTGTGAAATTGTTGTGTATTTGCATGTGTGTTTGTGTGTCTGTGTGCGAATGGCATTCCAGCTGCCAATGCAGAGGATCAAATCAGTGATGCCAGTGTGTGTGTGCGTACTTTTACAGCTATCTTTGTGAGGACCAATTTGAGTGTTAGACCTTCAGAGTGAGGACGTTTCTGGAAAGTGAGGACATTTTGTGCGACCCTCACCTCACTTTGGGGACAGCCCTTCAATGGCCTGTTTGAGGGTTCAGACCTGGTTTTAAGGTTCAGGGTAAAGTTAGGTTTGGGTTTAGGTGAGGGCCGGTTAGAGCTGGGTTAGGGGAAGGGTTGGGGTGAAGAATTTAGTTGCGATGGTTAATGTGTGTCCTCGTAAAGATAGAAGTACAAACGTGTGTGTGTGTGTGTGTGTGTGTGTGTGTGACTGTAGCCCCTTATGTAGCCCCTTAACAAGGCATTACAATCATCCTATTGATTCCTCATTAAAGCCCCCTGGCTAAAAATATAGCCCGTTGCCGCTGAGGGAGAAGAGACGGTACGTGTGTCATCCACCTGAGGAGTGAAGAGGTGAACTCTGCATGTGTTGGGCTGCACGCCTACACAGCTGAAGAGATTAAAAAAACACACACAACTGGCTCTGTGCACACATACCTGAAGGCGCAAGCCACAAACATGATGCATGTTCACAACACACACACACAGTCCACCCCTTTGTATGATGTGTGAGGAGTGCATGTATCCCTTCTTGTTTTTTTTTCTTTCCTCTGCCACCCCCACGCCCAGCCGCCCCCCCCCCCCCCCCCTTTTTAATTAACGCATGCAGTAAGTGTGAAATTAACTCTCTCCTACACCAGGCCTGACAGCTCTGAGTGGGAGGAGGCAGAATCAGACGCCTTTGTCTCTGAACATAATTAGAGAGATGGAGAGAAAGAGAGGGGAAGAGGGGAAGAGGGGAGAAAGAAAGACCAGCCGGTCCGCCACAATGAGAAACCAGCAGCGAGACGGAGCAGATAAAAGAAAGACAGGGGGTAGAGAGGGATGAGGGAGGGGAGGAGGGCTCGGAGGATGATAAAGTGGAGAGGGGGAGATAAAGTAAGACAGAGAGTGGGATGAAGGGAGGGAGATATTTTAGGGAGAGGAGATGTTGAAGGAAGAAGGAAAGAGGTATGTGGCAGGGTGCTGTTGTCAATACCACCTGCAAAAAACCAAACAGCTCATCCTCTCATACTGGGGATAATTTGACGATCCGTCGCCGCATTGCCATGTTCTGCAGTGAGGACGGAAACCATGAGAGAGAAAACCACAGAGCAAGAGCAGAACAGAGAGGAAGAAGGCAGAGGAGCAGCAGCGTTGATAGATGGTACAATTTGGAAAAGGAGAGAGGCAGGGAGTCTTATGAGTTTAAGAATTGATGAAGACAAAACGGGCGCGAGTAGCAGGGGTAATAACTTCGTGTCCTGGCTCGGCCCGCCTCTGATGGACGGTTTCCCCAACCTTCCTCCGTCCAGCTTGCGACTTCCCTCCACAGCACGAAATGAGAAAAGGGAGGAGCAATGTGCTGGGTTTAAAAGGGAGAGATGGCTGGTACGGTGGAGAGGTAATCAGCTGCAGCATTGTGAGCGCCCACCGTCGCCGATCTGTCTTCATGATCTGAGATTTAACTCGGATGCTGTGGCTCCTGAACTTCCTCTGAATTGGTTTCATCGACGTGGGGAAGTGAGTGCCGAGGAGCAAGGAATTATAATGGAAATAAAAAGTAGTGACTGTGCTTAGTCAAATAATACATGACTGAGTGCAAACATTTGCAGAGGAAATGTGGTCATCAGTTATCAAGTTTACTGTGAGCACACAGAAGATCTCCATTTCTGAGACTTTAGAGAGCAGTTCATCAGCAGCCGGAATCTTGTTTTCTAATAACTTCTCACCTTGCTGCAATGTTAGTCTGTTATTGAAGGGGAACTTCACTCATTTTTACATATCAAAGTCTGTTTAAAAGTGTTGGGGACTGCTGCTGTATTTGTCAAAAAAAACATTTGTCAGACAACTACAATGTTTGAAAATGGAAAGATGTGGAGTTGGAAAGAAGGGCGCTCACCAGTCCTCTGTAGCCCGCTGCTCATCTCTGCTTGAGGCTAGTGGATCCAAGCTAGCCGACCCTAACATGACATACCCGATATCTCTCACCCAACTGTCAGTCTAGTTGCATTGCTGGTAATGTAGGTGCCAGGGGTGTAAATATGGACAGTGCAGGCAAGTTGCAGTTGTACCGGGGCCTGTGGGGCTCGTAGAGAAAGCAGGCCCTCCCACTATGTGTTGAGCAAAGAATGGGCCCGTGCAATTTATTCAGATTGACATATTGGAAATACGTCTGTGTTCAACGAAGTATGAAGACAAACTACAAATATTGCAATTTCATAGATGAACCATCAAAAGGGCAAACCCATCTCTGTCATGGTTTTTATTTGATTTTTTTGTAAAGTCACTAGCAATCTATAACAAAATGATGACATAAACTATTTAAAAAAAAACTTCAACAATTTCTTATTCTTTGGGTAATATGTACGCTGATGTTGTCAACTGTCAAGTCACTATTTGATCGAAGATAGAATTTTGATATTTGATAGAAGAAGAAGACGTACCCACTGGTTTGTGGACTGCTGTTTTGAAGTATTGAGTTTGGCATTATGGCTGTCACCATCTATTTTTTTTGCAACCAGAAGGTACACGAGAAGGTGGCTAAGTACAACTTAACGCTGAATAAAACATTTCTAGATAACCAAAAATGGTAACTTCCATGAACTGAAAAAACACTGTGAAAGGGTCAAAAGACGAAAAAACACAGACAACTCCCAGACCGGACAAGAGGACAGAACCACAGATTGCCTCCTGATTCTGCTGTATTTTGAGTTATTGTGAGCTCCTTTCGCTGGCCAGCGGGCCTGAGGAGTAATAGATGACATAGAAGGGGGCTACGTAGTTAGGATACAAAAAAGATGCTGTGAAAGACCAGCCAAAAGATTAGGGATGATTGTAATAATCTGGACAGAACAGAGGTAACACCTGGTATTTTGCTGTATTTTGCCAATCCCTATGAAGGTAAATTGCAAGTTTTGGAATGTTAAGGATGAAAGTGGGAAGAATGGTTTTCATACAGCGGCAGAGAGAGACACAGAGAGCGAGAGGGAGAGGGTGTCAACAGTAATTCCAAGTGGATATCTGGCCCCTGAGGGCATCCTGCCCTGCGGCGATGGAGGCTGAGACAGAGAGAGACGCTCAGCCTGCTGTGTGAAGAGAGTAACTCTACCAACAAGCTGCTCTGCTCTGCAGCACAGTATCTGCTACCCAAAGCTTGGAGCAGACTTTAAGGGAGTTTGTATATTAGGTACGGTTGATTTATTACTGTCAGGATCCAGGATCCCTGTCTGACCTGTTCGGTGTTACCTCTGTTTCCCCTGATCTCCTCTCCTCATGTGTTCTGTCATTCCCCCATTTGTTATTGTGTGCCATGTGCTCTCTGTTTGTCCTCTGCCTCCAGACGCCTCCCATGGCCACACCCTTGAGTGTGCACAGCTGAGGACACTCCAGCCGATCACCTCCTGCTGCCTGACACACCAGACTCCACTAGGGCCCACTAATGAGTCTCCTGTCACTACATAAGCTCTGGCCCTGCAGTCTGGGGTTGTCAGGTCGTACCGTCTTTCACCCGCTTCAACCCTGTGGCGTCCTCTGCCCTCCTTGTGTGTACGGATTA
Source organism: Melanostigma gelatinosum (assembly GCF_949748355.1). Classification (NCBI taxonomy): domain Eukaryota; kingdom Metazoa; phylum Chordata; class Actinopteri; order Perciformes; family Zoarcidae; genus Melanostigma; species Melanostigma gelatinosum. The sequence goes on along the minus strand of NC_136649.1, from coordinate 3,345,108 downwards.
CACTCCGCCGCTCTGCCCTCCTTGTGTGACACGGACTACTCTCGCCATCAAGCTGCCAGCCCTCCGGTGTCGAGCCACGGGCCTCACACCGTCGCTCTGCCACTCTGGTGTCGGACCACGGGCTCCACACCTTCACACATTCGAAATAAAACCTGTTAATCATAACTTCTGTCTCCTGTGGTCTTGCGTTTGGGTCCTACCTGTGAACTCCCACATAACAGAACGACCTGACCATAATGGACCCAGCAACCACAGGAGCAGCTACACTGTACGGCCCTAACAGCCTGCTGGAGGAGGTGAGAAGTGTCACTGCTGAGATTTCTCGGATTGGCTGTTTCGTGCAGGAACTAGCCCGGACAGTCAAGTCTCCACCAGTTCCAGCACCTGCACTATTCCCTCCAGTCCTTGCTCCGCCAGTCTGGGAATCCCCTGTGCCGGCTCCAATTCCCTATGACGGAACACTGGGGAAGTGCAAGGGCTTCCTGTTGCTTTGCCGACGAGTGTTTGACCGTCGGCCTCAGACGTTTGCCTCGGACGGGTCCAAGGTCGCCTACGTGGTTGGATTACTGCGGGGAAGGGCTTTGGACTGGGCTGCGAGAACATTAAGTTTTGATCGGCCTAATACTGTGGGTTATGTGGACTTTGTGGCGGCTCTGATGAGAGTTTTTGACCCTCTGGGGGACTCGGATTATATGGCCAAGCACCTTCTCAGCCGGAGACTGAGCCAAGCAAGTGTAGCGGAACACTCGGTGGCCCGGCCGACTCCGGCTCCCCGTATTCGGACGGCATTTCAGCCAGCTCCTGTTCCTGCCACCTCTTCGCCGCAGCCAGCTCCGGTTCCTACCGCCTCTGCGGCACAGCTTTCCCCAGTCCCGGCCGCCGCCGTCTCCGTACCGCAGCGACCTCCAGTCCCGGCCGCTGCCGTCGCAGTGCAGCAGCGACCTCCAGTCCCGGCCGCCGCCGTCTCCGTACCGCGGCGACCTCCAGTCCCGGCCGCCGCCATCTCCGTACCGCGGCGACCTCCAGTCCTGGCCGCTGCCATCCCAGGGCAGCAGCGACCTCCAGTCCCGGCCGCCGTCTCCGTACTGCGGCGACCTCCCGTCCCGGCCGCTGTCGTCCCAGAGCAGCAGCGACCTCCAGTTCCCGCCGCTGCCGTCCCAGAGCAGCAGCGACACTTCTCACCTCCTCCAGCAGGCTGTTAGGGCCGTACAGTGTAGCTGCTCCTGTGGTTGCTGGGTCCATTATGGTCAGGTCGTTCTGTTATGTGGGAGTTCACAGTTAGGACCCAAATGCAAGACCACAGGAGACAGAAGTTACGATTAACAGGTTTTATTTCGAATGTGTGAAGGTGTGGAGCCCGTGGTCTTGCGTTTGGGTCCTACCTGTGAACTCCCACATAACAATTACGATCGCTCCCCCCTTTCCACCCAGCTTTCCCTTTGTAGTTGCCATTCCGAACCCGAGGACCCTTGCATCATCATCTATGCGACGTTTGATGGGTTGTGACCTAATAATGTTCGGCTAACTTGTTGTATTTTGCCGATTATGCTGTCCATTTCATTATACCACATTAAGTTATTTTTTTCATCAGTTGAGCCACGAGACTTGAGCACCGCATCCCCCACTCTCTGGTATTGCAGCCTCATTATCTTAAGTTTGTCACAGCATTGTTCTGTTGTTTTATTATACCCATGCGTATGCAAATACACTTGAACTGTCCCATAAATCTCAGCATTTTTGTATGTATTTCAAGCAAGCATTTACAGAGGGATCCGTGTCTGAACGCGACAGTCACCTAGTAATGATAACACCTTCTAAATATCGGTCCCCTTCATGGTTTTAGTACCGTTGGTATTCACCCCTGATGCAAACTGTACCCATACACATGATCTGTTCCCGAGACCACCTTTTCAAGTGCACTCGGCCATGTGTGAGGACCGTACACAGTGTTCCCACGAATCAAATAAACTGGACTTTGGGGTCAAGTATACTCTGATCTGGCCCCTGATGTGAAAGCACCCGAAGATTATCATACAAAGACTTTATCATCACGCAGACCTCCGCCAAGGCTGATTCCATCATTTACAATGAATGCATGCGTCTGCCCTGTGATCAACACAATAATTGAATATGTCCTTCCTTGGCCCATGCTACACCCCAAGTTTTATGAAAATCATGGTTTCGTGGATTTGGAGCTCCTCATGGTTAAACTTTGTGTAATAGCGATACTACCTGGAGATGTTGGAAGGAGATGTACGTTTCAAAAACATTACGTTTCTATGTAAAAACTTGTGGAGCTAACATTAGCAGAGTACGTTAGCACATCATTCATTAGGGTTAACACTTAGGCTATCTGCTGAAGGTATACTGAATGTACACACATGTGGTTTTTGCTTTTTAACAATGAATAAAGACCTACCCGGCTTTACAGGAACAGTGTTGTTCCTTCACTTCATTGTCTTCTGTCTGGATCTCCAGGTGATGAGTTGGTTCACTTTCACACATCTGTAGCTTTAGCTTCTGTCTTTATCTTTTCAACCTGTTTTCACTGCTCAATCAGATTGACTTCCTGGATAAATCCTTCAAACACATATTGAAGACCTTTCTGTCTTCTTCTCTCTGGAATTACTTTTTTAGTTTTTCTTCAGGGAGTGCAGTTCGTGACAGTGTGGGCTCCATGATAGCTCTGACAGCTTGATGGAGTATCAGCTGGAGGGTTCTGACTTAAACTAATATCAGGTGAGCTTTGGCTCCGCACTGATACTTAATAAACTGGATCAGAAAATACTTTTTACCTAACAACAGGGAGCAACTGGAGAGAGTAAACTATTAGAATCATCAAACACACACTGTATGATTTTATATCCCAAGTTTCAAAACCAACTGGCCGAGACTGGAACACACTCTGTGAAACTTGGCCACCCAAATCATATTCATAATTGTCTCAAAAATCATAACATGTTATGATCTGTCTGCATGTAAGTGCTACTTTGAATGTAGCTCTCACAAAAGGTGCTGTTGTTTTCACCAGCATCTTTAGAAAATAACAAGCCATTCATATACAATGGGCCTCATCAATCAGCTTATTTGCGTGGAAATCATATTGAATGTATGTAATTAAAAGCACTTCAGCCACAACAGGTTTTATGTAAGCGTAAGTGTTAATAAAGTTTGGGCCTGTTATTTCAGCCTCTGTCAATGTTTAACACTAATGGGACAACTGACAAACAAGAGTCATAATGTGTGTTATGATGGAATGGAGTAACAAAAGCCTCTAAATCAGCGGTTCCCAAACTTTTTAGGCCGCGCACCCCCTTCTACATCCCGACCGGGTTCGCGCACACCCCCCCCCCCCCCCTTAATAAAAAAAAAAAAAGACGCAACAGAGCCTTTTAAGCCTTCATAGCCGCATAAGAATCGGACCAATGAGAGAACAGTTTGCTCCCGGTGGCATTTGTTTACAAGATTTAAATGTTGCAGTGTGAACACAAACCGAACAAAGGAGCAACTGCAACAAAGCAAACGAACTGAAGGTGTGAAAACGCCCTGAAACACTGCAACAAAGTTTCAATAACTTTCAGTGACACAAGGCGTCACTTTTAAAGAGCAATACGGATGCGAGCACACACGCACAGGCTCAGAGGCAGATTATCACATTTCATTTACAATTAATGACCGACTAATGTAGCCAGGATGTCTTCGGACAAAGCATCGATGCGGCGACACAGTGTTGTTGGACACCGGGATCATGTCCAACTTTTTTGCTTCTTTCTCCCCAATCATACATTCCACCATCTCTCTGGCAGCTGGCAAGCATCGTCTTCGGCGATTGTGTGCGGTAGCCCCTTTCTCGCTATTCTGTAACCAGATATGAAGCCCGTAGTGCGTCATTTATAGACCCAACACATGAATGAGACTCCAGTTGTTTTTAGCTGTTTTGTAACTCCTCCAATTTCGATATAAACAATGTAAGGGGCTTTTGACTTGCACTGGCATGCTTGGTGTTCAGGTGGCGACGTAAATAAGAGCTTCAGACTGTTAGCCAGAACCTCGCTGCACACCACGCACTGTGGCTTTGGGGAATCTGCGTTGCCAATCCAAGTGAAGCCCAGACACACATACTTTTCATCATATTTCCTCTTTTTTTCCCCAGTCTGATGCTCACTCTCGTTTCCTCTTTTTTCACCTTGACTCCGCGATGGGCCGATGTGCTCCCGATTTGTCTGTGCTATCCCTTCCTCCTTTTCGGTCTCCTCCGTCTCATCTTCCTCTGACTCTGGCTCGATTTCTTCTCCCGGTCTCTCCCCAACGCACCTCTCCGTTCCCCTCGCCTCCGATTCCTCTCTCTCTCTCTGTCCCTCTCCTCTTTTACGACTGATGGCTTCAGATGTCCCACCTGACAGTTTTTAAATTAAAATTACATTTTTTTTTTATATTTAATATTATTACACCATCAGACCGCCATTACACTTTTCCTCTCGCGCACCCCCTAGAGGCAGCTCGCGCACCCCACTTTGGGAATCCCTGCTCTAAATGATATTGAACGAGAAACGAAAAAACTAAAATATCGAGTCATTTGCTGCAAACAATCAAATTTTCGGACAACTTGTCGATCCGTTCTGAATCAGCCACTTAAAGTGTCCAAAGTGTGAAAGGAGGACTGTCAAAGTCTTGAGGGGAAAATCAACTGGTGACTTGGCTGCACTCTCCGTCATTGATCCCAGTGTCTGTCTGTCCAACCCCACACCGCTCTCTCTGTCATGTTTACACATCCCAGCTCTCGGTGTCAACACCCTCCAAACGTTGGCGAGAGCGTCCTGTCCAAGCCGTCCATCAAAAACGCCCGCCCGGCACCGCCCCCTTTCCCCTCCATTAGCTGCAGGCAAACCCCTGGCGGCTCCGCAGGACCAGACAGCCCGCCTCGGCCCCTGGCTCCGGCTATCGATTGGTTCTTACCGTGTCTGTCTGCCTATTGTCTAATTGGCTAAGTGATGGGATTGATCCTCAGATTGTTCGCTAAGTTCATTTTGCTGCAGCCACCATCGAGACCATAGAGTGGACTGCATTGCATGTTCGGAGCTGTGCAAGACATTCCCCATAATGGCTCTGTAATTGATCAGCTGCAAGCGATGGTGGGTGGGGCTGGATGCATTAGTGCTGGAGGATGTGAAGCGAATGTTGATTAAGGCTCATTATGGCCATCATTATGTGATAATCGATCGAAGCGCACGTGTTGTGTGTGTGGCCTGAAACAAACCTTTTATCTGACAGCTTGTCTGCTGAATCGCTGATCTCCAGTCAGTTTCTTTTCCCATCTGTCAGGTTGTAATGAAAGATGCTGTTGAGGGGGCGTTGGGTAATGATCCCAGATCAGCTCTCTTTTGCTGAGAAGATTGAAAAATATATAGCAATGTATCTAAATATATAGCAATGTATCTAAATATATAGCAATGTATCTAGGGGAAAAACATCAAACCTCCTAAATGACTATCAATGTAAGTCATTCAATATCTTGCAAGTGAATTTCATTCAACCACACGTTTCAATTCCATTGAGGAACAAAATCTATTCATAGTCAAGTACACAGGTGTATTCTCATCTCAGTTACAAGCAGAACTTCAGAGATCCTCCTTAACTTTCCCATCATCTATTTACACATGCATTTAAGCAATACGGCAGTGTACACATGACATTTTATCTCGAGCCAAAACAGCGAGCGCGGGCTGCCGGTGGCCTGCAGCCTCTGAGTCCTGTCCCAGTAGTAATAGCACGTACTTCATTCCATATCTCAGTCTCACCTTGCTACTCCCACACTCCTCTTATTGTTCCTCCTCGCGCTCACACCGCGTGGGCAGGGTGAGAGTGAGCAAGGTAGAAGGATAGTAAAGGAGAGAGAGAGAGAGCGAGAGAGAGAGAGAGAGAGAGAGAGAGAGAGAGAGAGAGAGAGAGAGAGAGAGAGAGAGAGGGTTGGAAACACACAAGCGTGCGTGTGAATCCGCTGCCAGCATCACCGGCTAAACACACGCAGTCATTGATTAACACAGGATTAACACCTCTGAGTGCAAACTCAGTGCACGTGCGCAGAGAATCAACACCCGTCATCGCACATGTACACTTGCCGGGAGCTTGTGCAGCCCTCCACTGCCACCACTATGTGTTATCTCCCTCCCATATGTGTACCTCAGGGCCCTCCCCAGTTTCTGTAATAGACTGTCTCGCTCAGTACCGCTGAGTCTCTGTGTTGTGCTGGAGGGATCGTGTGTGTGTGTGTGTGTGTGTGGAGAGGGGTCGAGGGCCACCTTTTTCTCCATTCCTGTCACTCTCCCGTAAAACAATTAAATCCGAAATCCTAGCCCACCCCCAACCTACCGCAGTGGCCCGAAGTGACTGCGACAGACACACTGCCTCATGTGTGTGTGTGTGTGTGTGTGTGTGCGTGCCACGTTTGTGAATATGCATGACGCCACGCAAAATCGACTACAGCTACCGTGCGTTTGCGCACACACCCAGCACTCTCCGCCATTAGCTTTCTCCTCCACCGGCCTCGTTTTGAGTCATGACACATCATCATGGTGTGAGACTCCTGCTGAATGAGCTTCATTCATATTCAGGTGAACGCAGCGTGTCTGCAGCGTGATCCCTCTCTGTCGGGAGTGCACACAGGGCAGCGTCGTCGGAAAAGAGTTCAACACCCCTGACCACGTCAACCCTGCTGGTCTCCCATGTAGAAGCCGAAAAGCTGACAAACAACACAGTCCCTTCTTCATCACTCTTATTTGAAATGTTAAGCCTGGAGGGTGAAGATTTCCACTAAAAAGAGGGAGTATAGTTGTCAGGGAAAATGTTGGCATTGTGTGTTTCTGCAAACCACGGATACATTGACCGTCAACCTTACTGTTGTTCTGCATTTGATCAGAGCAAGTGATGTAGTAGAGTGTAAACAGCTTATCGTGATCACAGTAACAGTGATCAACCGCTGAGGACAGAAGCATTCATATTCAACTTCTGTTTTAATAACTCCTTATAGTAACCAAGTGGCCACTTATAGTATTCATTTTGTCTTTTCATACATGACAACATATGGAAAACACATTTTACATTACATTACAGTCGTTTAGCAGAAGCTTTTATCCAAAGCGATTTACAATTCAGATTATATCACATTTCTACACCGTAGGCACAACTACGGGAGCATTTTTGGGGTTAAGTGTCTTGCTCAAGGACACATCGACATGCGACTAGCAGAGGCGGAGCCGGGGATCGAACCGCCGACCTTCTGATTGAAGGACGGCCCTGCTATCCACTTAGCCACAGTCGCCCCCATTTTAAAACTAAGGTAGGCTCATGTCAATAAAAAAAATTGTTTTATCAACCTGCCCTTCATCAAGGGGATTGATAATGCCTCGTCACATAATGCTCCACAGTGAACCTCAACCGGCTCTGTTATGGGTGAGCTAGGAGACCCAGCAAAGGGGTATCATTCATCTGCATGCACCGCCCGCGCTACAGTGACACAGAGCTGACTAAGAACAAGTAAAGACTCACCCCAAGCCAGCCCTCGGTGAGAGAAAAGGCAAAAGAATTGGCAGAGAGACAATAACTCGCGAAGTTGTCTGTTGCATTACTTTTTATCGTTGTAATAAATACACTAATGTCAATTAGATGGTAATTTGCATGAGAAATACATTTAAAATAATTTGGACACAATAATCATCTGCTTGACCTGGGATCACTATAAGATGTCTCCCATCTATATATTGAGCAAACTTTATCGAAAGTTGCTGATAATAGTAAGTAAAACAAGTCTGCTACTATGTTATGCTAGGTGGCTACACTATGTTGTTTGGCTACATTGTTACTTACATTGTTACGCTATGTTGTTACGCTATGTTGTTACTTTAAACTGCGTTGTTACTTACATTGTTACGCTATGTTGTTACGCTTCGCTGTTACTTTACACTGCGTTGTTACTTACATTGTTACGCTATGTTGTTACACTTCGCTGTTACATTACACTGCATTGTTACTTACATTGTTACGCTATGTTGTTACACTTCGCTGTTACTTTACACTGCGTTGTTACTTACATTGCTACGCTTCGCTGTTACTTTACACTGCATTGTTACTTACGTTGCTACGCTATGTTGTTACGCTATGTTGTTACGCTATGTTGTTACGCTATGTTGTTACGCTATGTTGTTACGCTATGTTGTTGCGCTATGTTGTTACGCTTCGCTGTTACTTTACACTGTGTTGTTACTTACATTGCTACACTATGTTGTTATGCTATGTTGTTACTTTACACTGCGTTGTTACTTACATTGTTACGCTATGTTATTACGCTTCGCTGTTACTTTACACTGTGTTGTTACTTACATTGTTACGCTATGTTGTTACGCTTCGCTGTTACTTTACACTGCATTGTTACTTACATTGTTACGCTATGTTGTTACGCTTCGCTGTTGCTTTACACTGTGTTGTTACTTACATTGTTCCGCTATGTTGTTACGCTTCACTGTTAATTTACACTGCATTGTTACTTACATTGCTACGCTATGTTGTTACGCTTCGCTGTTACTTTACACTGCATTGTTACTTACATTGCTACGCTATGTTGTTACGCTTCGCTGTTACTTTACACTGCATTGTTACTTACATTGCTACGCTACGTTTTTACGCTTCGCTGTTACTTTACACTGCATTGTTACTTACATTGCTACGCTATGTCATTACGCTTCGCTGTTACTTTACACTGCATTGTTACTTACATTGCTATGCTATGTTATTACGCTTCGCTGTTACTTTACACTGTGTTGTTACTTACATTGTTACGCTATGTTGTTACGCTTCACTGTTACTTTACACTGCATTGTTACTTACATTGCTACGCTACGTTTTTATGCTTCACTGTTACTTTATATTGCTACGCTATGTTATTACGCTTCGCTGTTACTTTACACTGTGTTGTTACTTACATTGTTACGCTATGTTGTTACGCTTCGCTGTTACTTTACACTGCATTGTTACTTACATTGCTACGCTACGTTTTTACGCTTCACTGTTACTTTACATTGCTACGCTATGTTGTTACGCTTCGCTGTTACTTTACACTGTGTTGTTACTTACATTGCTACGCTATGTTGTTATGCTATGTTGTTACTTTACACTGCGTTGTTACTTACCGTACATTGTTACGCTATGTTGTTACTTTACACTGCGTTGTTACTTACATTGTTCCGCTTCACTGTTACGTTACACTGCGTTGTTACTTACATTGTTACACTATGTTGTTACACTATGTTGTTACACATTTAACATATCCTGTGGTTTGCAGGGGGGTATGTGGTGGTAAAGTGAAAGAGAGATAAGATAGGACTCATAGAGGGGGAGAGATAAGGAGATGGTGAAAGGATGGTGAGGGAAAGAGAGGGCATTTCTAAAAGAGGAGACACTGATACACAGTGATATGTCATCACAGAGGAAAAAAGGTTAATTCCTTTAAACGTGCTGCATATGATCCCATAAGCTGCGTGATGACGATGCTATCTCCAGAATACTGCCTACACCCTTTAGGCAACGTTGTTTATAGCCACACAATTACCTTTTCCAATGTGCTGTCAAAGTAGCGGGGGCCTCCGACTGTCTCTGTTGTAATGAGTCACATATTGACAACATGTGGGTCACTGCTGAGTTCAGCACATACAAGAGATCATGAGATCAGGACAATTAGGCCATTAGATTAAAATCCGCACAGTGGCTATTGTTTAGGCTGCAATGAGTCTCATGGTACAGCAGCCACAGCATGGATTAAAAGGAAAGTATGGCTAAAACATACATGATTTACTCAAATGAGGAGGGATGATGAGGGTTAATGGTGACCTGCAGTGTCTACTAGTGTGTGTGTGTGTGTGTGTGGGCTTGGAAGGAATGTCCATGAATGTGTGTTAGCTATAGCCAGGACGCCAATTACAGACAGCAACAGGAGTAGCAGCAGTATCTGTCGGTTATTACTTTGATACGGACCATGGCTGGTTCCTATGTATTTAATGGACACCAGGGTGTTTGGACCATTAGGCTGCTTCTCCACAGCCATCTGGTCATCTGAAGAAACTCCTGTAACATGGGAACATAGCACATCATTATGGCCTTGAGCATGTGTGTGTGCGCGCGAGAGAGAACGTGGAAGTGTGTGCTTTGGGAAACGGAGGTTAGCGCCCGGTCGATGATAGAATCGGCAAATGGACGCCACTTTTTGCAGCGCAAGGACAAGTCATTTTAGCAGCCTAATGGAATTTTACAGAGTGGGAATACAGTGTATAGAGGGAGATATCATCTCAAAAGAGCCCATGCGCCGTGGTGAATTCTGATATTTCTATTCATTCCCTCATAGTGGAAGACGGAATTTATTTCCAGTTGGGGTTAACACAGAGGAGATTGACAATATTTCAGGCAAACCCACTGGAAGACTTTGCTTGGGTCTTTGCTTGCTCTAAAAGCATGGGGCTGCCCAGGTTGCCAGGTATGGAACACATTCGTTGACACAAAGACACATTTCAATGCTGTACAGTATGCACTCCAGTGTGAAGACCTGCCTCCGAGAGAGCTAATTTATAATCGCCTTTTACTACCAAGTCTAGCTTTTAATAAGCGAAGCTCAGAGTCATAAATAACTACGAGATTCACTAAATCATTAGCTATTAGCCGCTTTGCGTGTGTCGCTCACGAAAGGCTTGCCAGGTGAGGTTTATGTGTGTTTATCAGCCCTGTGAATTTTTAAGGAGGGCTTCGGTGAGTGCAGTAGATCAATAGCTTTTCTATATACAAGTCCCGCACTAAATCATTTGACATCTGGAATCTGGTTACAACTTTCTGACAGCGTTGACGACTGACGTTACGAGCAGCAATATGGCTGCCAGAATAAAAACCTTCCCTCGCGGCCCAAGCGCTATTATCAGGAGGGCATTAAACATCACTTTGATGCAATTAAAAGATTTTTCATTGGTTTGAAGCTGCATAGGTGGAAAATTTGGCATTCCAAAGAAGGAGTAATCACAAATGCTGTTGAAATGGTTGTTGAACCATGATACTTTTATACCAATCAGAATGTTTCTGTGGCACCATTAACTGAAAATCGTCTGAACTGCACCAAAAGCTCACTAGCTTCTATGGCTGCTTATGTTTGGACAAAGATTAACACATAATGAGTTTGGCTTCTTTAAAATAAATTCCTCAAAGTAAAGTGTAACCAAAAGTATTGCTTCCGTATCTGTACTAGATTAATCATCATATTGGAAAACCAGAACAACGGCCAGATATTTGGATACATTATTATGCATTTTCCAGTGAACCCTCTCTCTCTCTCTGCACTCCTGTGTTTTGAGTGTGCGTGTCGTCCTTTTTAACCCATTCACACCTGCTAGCTCGCCACAATACCCGATCTCACACTCTCTGAATACCACCTAACATCCCAACACGCAATGAAATTTCAGAGTACCATGTTCTACTGCCTCAAATCTTTACCCCCCATCTGCAGTGTTGGCATTGTATCAGAAAATACACCTGATTAAAGAAGATGTGTGCAAAAGTATTTTTAGGGACACTAAAAATGATGTTCCCATACCACTAAACTGCATTAGCAATTGTTTTAGGGGAAACATATTTTCTCCTGGATTACGTCCGTGTTTGACACATCCCAAATGGTTTCTAAGCAAAACCACTTGGGGTGGGTCGGACCGACACAGGTCTTTCACCTGAGACCTCTCTCCAGGAAAAGTCGGGGCCCTGTATGCAGCTAGCCGTTTCAATTCCTGTCCTGCAAGTTTGTAGAAAAAGAAAGATGAGGCTGCGAAGAAACAATAGTAAACACGCAAACTTATCAAACTTAGCATACATTCCTCATCAGCCTGTCCAAATAAATTGGGCAAAGAAAGCTTTAACCACATTAAACTTAGCTTTATTAAATGTCAGGTCTCTGTCAGGAAAAACATTTTTAATCAATGATTTTATTGTTGGGCACAAACTGGACATTTTGTTTTTAACTGAAACTTGGTTAAATCAAGATAACAGTGCAGCTGTTCTTATTGAATCAACACCTCACAACTTCAGTTTCATGAGTGAAACAAGAGCACATAAGAAAGGAGGTGGAGTTGCTGTTTTATTGAATGACTCTCTTCAATGCAAGCAGATGTCCTTTGGTCATTTTAGTTCTTTTGAATATGTGGCTCTGAATTCCACTCAAGCTTTATTCCTAAACATTTACAGACCACCTAAATACTGTGCAACCTTCTTTGATGAGTTTACTGAACTGCTGTCTGTAATCTGTATTGATTTTGACTGTGTTGTTATTGTTGGTGATTTTAATATCCATGTTGATAATCCCCAGGACAGAGAGTCTATAGAACTATGTGGTGTCCTCGATAACTGTGATCTGACTCAGCATGTGACAGGACCCACCCACAACAGGGGGTACACTCTGGACCTAATCATCACCAAAGGTGTAAACATTTCCAAGGTTGCTGTGACTGATGTTGCACTCTCTGATCATTTCTGTGTTTTCTTTGAGAGTGCAATCTTCTTGCACACAAATGTCCAAACCAAGGTTGTGACAAAGCGTTACATCTCTGAAAACACCAGTGAACTATTTATTCAGAAGTTCTCCTCCACACCAGCCCTCTCATGCCTCTCAGTCAATGAGCTTGTAGATGGCTTCAATTTTAAAGTTAAAAATATTATTGATGCCATTGCACCCACTAAAGTGAAGGTTGTCTCGGGTAAGCAAAGATCTCCTTGGAGAAATGCTACGCTGGTCAAAATAGAGAAACGAGAGTGTCGGAAAGCTGAGCACAGGTGGCGAAAAACTAATCTCCAGGTTCACTGTGACATCTATAAAGAGAGACTTCGCAATTATAATTTGGAACTTAGAAATGCAAGGCAGTCATTCTTCTCTGACATAACCAAAAACAAGAACAATACACGCGCCTTATTTGCTACCGTCGACAGGCTAACAAACCCTCCAGTGTCGGTAGCTGCTGAGCTCCAATCCACCTGGGCATGCAATCAATTTGCCTCCTTTTTTACTGACAAAATTCAGAAAATTAGACAAGCAGTCAGTGCCTCCACATCAACCACAGGATATGTGTTGTCCCGATCTCTGAATAACATCCATTCAAATATCATGACACAATTTCATTCAATCGACCGTAGAAGCCTAGAAGACATTATACAACATCTGAAGTCATCCTCCTGCTGCTTGGATATTCTACCAACACACTTTTTCAAAAATATTTCAAACTGCATCACCACTGATCTTTTACAAATTGTAAACACATCCCTTCTCTCAGGTGTCTTCCCACAAGCCATAAAGTTATTAAACCACTCCTAAAGAAGGCTAGTTTAGACTCTGCAACGATGAAAAAGTATAGGCCAACATCAAACCTCCCATTTTTAAGTAAAATTATTGAAAAAGCGGTTTTCCAACAGCTGACCAACTTGTTGGCCGTAAATAACTGCTTTGATGCTTTCCAGTCAGGCTTTCGACAGCACCACAGGACTGAAACTGCTCTTGTTAAGGTTTTCAACGACATCCACTTAAACATAAACAATGGCAGAAGTTCAGTCTTAGTGTTACTGGATCTCAGTGCTGCATTCGACACAGTCGACCATGCCATACTCCTAGAAAGACAAAAAATCTGGGTGGGACTCTCTGTCACAGCACTTAACTGGTTTGAATCCGAGAATACTTTGTGTCTGTAGCTGATTACACATCAGAGCTGACTAAAATGACATGTGGTGTTCCCCAAGGTTCAATACTGGGGCCTCTTCTGTTCAACATCTACATGCTTCCACTAGCTCAGATTATGGAAAACAACAAAGTGTGTTATCATAATTATGCAGACGACACACAAATCGACATAACTATGTCACCAGGGGACTATAATCCCATACAAGGGCTGGGTAACTGCATTGAACAAATCAACAACTGGATGTGCCAGAATTTTCTTCAATTAAACAAAGATAAAACAGAAGTAATTGTTTTTGGTACCAAGGACGAACAATTGAAAATCACCGCTCAGCTTCAATCACTGATGTCAAAACCCACAAACCAAGCCAGAAATCTAGGTGTAGTTATGGATTCAGATCTCAACCTGAACAGCCATATCAAGACAATTACAAAATCAGCCTACTATCACCTGAAGAATATATCAAGGATTAGAGGATTTATGTCTCAACAGGATTTGGAAAAACTTGTCCACGCATTTATCTTCAGCAGACTGGACTACTGTAACGGTGTGTTTACAGGTCTCTGTAAAAACTCCGTCAGAAAGCTGCAGCTGATTCAGAACGCTGCAGCTCGAGTCCTCACTAAGACCAGGAGGGTGGATCACATCACTCCAGTTCTGAGGTCTTTGCACTGGCTTCCTGTCCAACAAAGAATTGACTTTAAAATCCTGCTGTTGGTTTACAAAGCACTGAATGGTTTAGGGCCAAAATACATCTCTGATCTGCTGCTCCCTTATGAACCATCCCGACCCCTCAGGTCGTCTGGGACCGGTCTACTATCTGTTCCCAGAGTCAGAACTAAACATGGAGAAGCAGCGTTCAGTTTTTCTGCTCCACATATCTGGAACAAAGTCCCAGAAAGCTGCAGGTCTGCTGAGACCCTCAGCTCATTTAAATCAAGATTGAAGACTTTTCTGTTTGCTGCTGCCTTTAATTGAACCACATTCAATTAATATATTCATCAATTTCCTGCATTTCTGCATTTTACTCCTGTATTTTATTTCTTACACTGTTTTTTGTTGTTGTTGTTTTTTAAATGTTTTAATGCAATGAATGTTCTTAATTGTTTTTAAATCTCCTTTTCTTTTGCCTTGTGTTTTGATGCTTTTAATGGTTTTATGTGAAGCACTTTGAATTACCTTGTTGTTGAAATGTGCTATACAAATAAACTTGCCTTGCCTTGCCTTGAGAGACTGCTGTTTGTGTTTCATGTGAAACCAAAAGAGCGTAACAACTATGTACTTATTTTAAGCCAAACTATGATGTTTTACTGAACATAACCGAGTAGATTGGTTGCCTCTTTTGTTTTGTTTCAATTTACAATGTTAGCCAGGTGTTAAAACTGCAACCGCATTTTGGGAGAAAATGTGTTTTCCTAAGAACATAGTTGAGAACACAGTTCAACTACGTGGGAATGCAATTTTGCAGGAAACAGGGTTGACCATACAGGGTTACTGAAATTCAAACATGACCCCTGAGATAAACACTTCCGAGTCAGCAACATTTGAGTGAAAAAGCCCGGCTGAAAAGTGATCCAGTGTATCACTGACTGTGTGTTCTGTTGTTTGCATGGACATGTTTGGGGCTATTTCTGATTCTGCATTTGAAATACAATTCCAGGAAATTGTTAATTTATGTATTCACACCAAATGGAATCAGATATATCCAGCTTTATGATGCTTCGCTGTTGAATTCTTGATAAAAACAGGCACTTGACACACGGCGTCCATCACTTAGCTGCACGGTGGCCAGAAACACAACTCCATACAGGCATACAGCACAAAGCCCTCCACACCGCAGTGTGCTAACTGCAGCACCACTTCAGGTGGCCAAGTGCAGATCACAGGCTCGATTCCCAAAGAGGACCAGGAAGCACAAGTCCTTATCGCCCTCCTTAGCAGCTGGCTGCTTTAGACAGGCCTCTGAAGAGGGGAAACAGCCTGTTGAGAAGCTGTGCGTGCAAAATATTCAGCCACAGATAACGAGGGGAGGAGAGCAGATTTCTCTTTCTGCCTTTCCTTCATGTGCCTTCTTACCCACAATACTGTGTGGGAGATGCAGGGTTGTAGCAGAAGGTGTGTGCAATAAGCCATGAGAAACAACACAATCGCCATCCGTTGCCTTATTGCTGCAGTGCTGGCATGACAAAGTGATTTGCATAGGAGACACGGCAAATGGCTGAATTCGATTTTATTCAAATCGGTTTCCTTTGTGGCTGCATCTATCATTGCAGAAGTGAAAGATATGTATACACTGAACTCCAAATGGAGCTCCACAAAAGTACATCTGACCTCCATTTTGGGTCCATGTTTGGTTTTAGTGCAAACCTCCTCAGCCACATGCACATTTGAATAAGCCTTTTATTATGTTGTCAGGTCAAGAAATACAACTGGGGCGGCTCGACTGTCTTCACTGGCGTCCATGAATCGAGAAGGACTTCTTACTGGAACTAAAACAGACAGATGTACTGAACAACCGTGAGATTAAACTCTTTGTTAACAAAGAAAGGAGGATGGACTTTGTCTTTAAATAGTGAACAGCAGCTCTGGTAAGTGAACTGCGTTTGTTTTTACATCTGCAGTAGCTTTAATATGCTTGTTTATATATTATTATTTGTACAACTTGTTTTTATGAATATGGATTTCTGTTTGGTTTTATATGTGATAGGAACCATTGTTACGTCCAATGTTGCTCTGGGGACACATTTAGTCTGTGCACAGCAACAAGAAGACGGCAGAAGTCTATATACTCCACGCAAAGTGTTAAAGTTAAGTTTAAGTGATCATCTTTGAAGATTCATGTGTTTTCAAGTGGACTCATTTACCCTCTCTTGGTGTTGACAGACGAATAAATCCGTCAGCAACAAGAACTACGGTTTTGTGTATTTCCTGGAGGTAGTGATCGTAGCGTTACTACTGTGTTCATGTGTCTCTGGTGTATTTTGTTCCCTCTGATGTGAATAATATTTGAATGGCCCGTGCTCTTCAGTGTGCGGTGGAATGCGTGTTTTAGATCCGCAGTTTTTTGAATGCATTGTCCGTTAATGACAATTACGCAGCATCCCGTGTGCGTCTTCATGTAACGTTATCTGCACTTAGTGTATTTATAGGTGTTGAGAATTATAATACATGTTGTGTATTTGTGAAAAAATATTAAATTATAAAATAGCTGTAACTTTGTGATTGTGTTTAGGCCAGCAGAGGCGGCTTAGCTGGCCCTGACACCATAAGCCCTTACAGTCTCTCACACTCACTATTTAACAGGTGACGTCAGTAAGTCCCTGAGGGTTCAGGGTTTTAGGCCTGAGGGGGGAAATTGGGATTGAGCCCAACCTTCGATAACGTTAGCTTTGTTATCTGGCCAATTAGGACTGTGCTGCCTAGTGTCTGCTAACAGCTAACGCTAACTAGTTCTCCTCCTGCTGATTTCAACACGCTTTCACACTGGTACAGTATCGGAATAACTGTAAATACAATACAATGCAAAAGAATAATCATTTCTAAAAGTAGCAGCTCAAACAAGATGCACGACCCATCTGCAGCCATCTTTCTAACGTTCCCCACCTAAAAGAAAAACTTAATAGGAAAGAGAAGATCGTCAGTTTTGATAGAACTCTGTGTCAAACTAATTTGGTTAAAACAGCTGTTTGTTGTTGCTCTGTGTGTGCTAGCCTTGTTGTGAAACTCCAGGGTCCACAAGTTGTGTGGCCTGGCAACCGTGGCAAAACTTGTCCAAGTCATCCATCATAGTTGTGGAGACTACCCACCTCTGGTGGCACAGCTGTTTGGGCAGCGACACCGGCGTGCCAGCCGTGGCCCCTACATCTGCTGCTGGGTTGGTGTTGACAGGGTCATCTGTGGCTTTGTGGAACACAACAGCCAGCGCAGCGCTGTCTACGGTGGACGGACCAGGAGACACAGAACACAGGGTCAGAGGGCGAGAAGTGATATTTTGGCTGGATATGAGTTTGAGATTGAAGTTGATTTCATATCAGCCGGCTGCTCCACTTATGTGGGAGAAAAGGGAAGGGTCGGCAGAAAGAAGAAGACATGTAAACTGGTTATTATTAAGAGGAATGTTCACTTTGTTAATGACAATGGTAAGGCTGATGGAAACAGAATTATTTCAGTTATAAAGGAAAAAATGTAATCAAAAAATAAAAATAAAGCAAATAAATGTTTGCTGAATAAACAATTCAAACATGGGACTTTGGCAGAAAGTCTGACTGGTTCATGCTGTGAGCAAGCTAACTCTCCTGTTGAAGAAGGGCAGCGTACCGTTTGCGAGACAGATCACACTGTAAACACAGCAAATAATCTGTCATTGCATCAGATTCATCATGTCGAATGAATCAAAGTGAACAAAGTATTGATGAGGATTGAAAGTCAAAACCAGATGGGCCTCATGTGTTCTGAACCACCCTTATGAATGGATTTGTTCTTAAGTGACTAGTTCAAGTGATTTATTAGAATTAGTGGCACTGAGCAATTTTCTCGTATTTAGAATGTTCTCATAAGTCCTGAGGTGATTCACGAGTTGTTCAGGCCTATGCTATGAGTTGTGTACAGTCTGCCTGTTGCCATAGGCAGACTGTCTAAGGCAGGGGTCTTCAACATTTTTCAGGCCAAGGACCCCCAAACTGATAGAGAGATGGAGCAGGGACCCCCGACTATATATATTGTATAAAATTGTGTTTTATTTTAAATGGGCCTAGTACCATGAATAAACATACCTTGTTATTGTGCATTCAATACTAAGCTATTCAAAAAATACACAGGTTCATATATTCATGTTTTTATTTTAAACATGTGCAAGGTACGGGAGGCCGTACCACTGACTTTTATAAACATACCATGTCAGCTGATACCAATGCCAACATTGTCTGTCAATTGCATGATAATCATGCAAACAAGCTATTCAAACTGATGTTTCTATTTTAAACATAAATGTGGAAACGAAAAATGAGTGATGGCTTATTAGTGCCACTGCCATGCATAAACATACCTGTTATCTTTCATACAATGCTGAACTATTAAAATAATGGAAAGATTCATGTTTGGAGAACATGAATCTTCTCCCAAAAAGAAAAAAAATTACATTTTTTGTTTTGATTTTCTAATCAACCAAACTATTTCGCGGACCCCCTGCAGTACCTCCGTGGACCCCCTGGGGGCCGCGGACCCCCTGTTGAAGACCTCTGGTCTAAGGAGTTCAATTACAGTGTAATTAATATTCTCACACGCTCCAACAGCTGCCTCAAGGTCTTTATAGGTATCTGCACAGGAGACTGTTCAAATTGTTCTCACCGCCAACTCAACGTTTGCATGAGAAGCACCGGCCTTTCAACTAACTCCAACGTAAATCATCCGCTACATTATTAGACGGCTAGAGTAACCGACGCCTTATAAAGAGCGAGGAAGTCTGCTGTGGGAGGAGTTTGGGGTGATGGAAGGGTCAAAGAAACACAGGACTCTCACAAGGGAGACTGGTGTTCGTGTCTCGTGTGAAACCAAGTCAACATTGACTTGTTTTAGGCAAGGCAAGGCAAGTTTATTTGTATAGCACATTTCAACAACAAGGTAATTCAAAGTGCTTCACATGAAACCATTAAAAGCATAAAGGCAAAAGTAAAGGAGATTTAAAACATACATTGAAACAATAATCGATGTCTCCCTGAGACATTACGCTGCACGCAATCAACCATACACTGCCGCAATTCTGCAATTACTCGCACACAAACCACGTCTGGAAAAGATCTCTGCCGACTACTACTACTGTAGTTTTGTTGCGTAACTTACATGAGGTTAGTTGAGAAGGTAAGCACACTTATTTTATGCAACAAACTTATTTAACAATACTTATTGAAACCCAAACCACACTCTTTACCGGAGCCCGATTAGTTTGTTGCCTAAACACAATCAAGCAAACCTAAAAAGTGTATTTTGAAAAGAGACTGTATGCATGTAACAAGTGTAAACTGAGGAAAAGCCATCCCTGACACGTCCCCGCTCCACGGAGCAAGAGGGGTACCTAGAGCGTCATAAATATAAATAGAGGTGAAGCCATATATAGGTATTAATTGATATTTAAAAAATGTAAATATTGATATGTTCGTAATACACATATATCATGTAAATAATCCAGCTCCTATTCAATCATTTCTGTTTTATTTATTATTCTCACTTCATCTCTCTCAACCAATGCCCCACATACACACGAGTGTCATTCATAAGTCAAAAAAGACACAAAACACACAAAAAACGAAGTTAAATGACAGTTCAGTGAATTTGACTGATAATATATTTTTCCCTCCACTTTTTATAGAGGATGTGATCATATCGTTGTCTTGACTTCTTTTGGCCACAATAATCATGGAGTTAAAACGTGATAGTGGGACATCCCTATTTGGAAGTGTAGGGCCACTGAACAACGCTGCACCCGACCTATAATGAAATGAATTCTCTAATTCATCCAGGACTGTCACATGATCTTGACTGCCCCAACCCCCCTTCACCATTTAAGACATGGAGCGCTTTGCTTTAACAATACGTTTCTTGGCATATCAAATAATCCCCCTTTTACTTCCATCTTTGTACAGATCTGCAATGACACAATGTTGATGCTTAATAATATAATACCGAGACTGCAACTGCTACATTTGCTACGGTTACAGCAGGACATCAGGCTTTTCTGACTCTTGGGGGCCATTTGTGAATGGAACCTGCTCACAAAAGCAGCACAGCAGGTGGTCTTATGTAGCCGCCAATTATGCTAATGATCAGGTAGCATTCACAGGGTGGAAACAAGCAATTTACGACGAGTTTGTACGATTAACAGGGTTTGGCGAATCTAACTCGGATCACTCAGAACTACTCTTACAGCTTATTCTCCCCAGGGCTTTCAAACACATCTCACAGTCTTCAGGAGCAGTTTGCTTGGTTGCCATGAAGTGATTTAAGTGGAATTTACTGAACAGAGGCAGGATTTTACATTTAAGGAGCTGAAACCTTACAGCGGATAACCTGTTGGTTAGGAAAGCAAACATTAAACCTAATGAGAACATGGGGTTAATGACAACGCTTCGACTTTACACGTAAAGGAAAAGGCCTTGTGCTACACCATAAAGTACAGACAACGGGTATGTTTTCATCCGACTGTCAAGTCAAAATAAAGTGATCTTTTGAAAGAGCGTGCAGTGAAAGAGGTGTTCTTTTACTCTTTCTATGACTTGGACTGAATTGACGAAACTTGATCTGAACATCAAACCGAATTCGCAAAGAAATGGGACATATCCCTGTTGAGCATATTCCTTATATTAGTAGCAAAGCCATGTTGAGTGGCCTGTGCAGTGATGTCACGTGGGAGGATGTGTGCCTGTGTGCACTGGAATGCTGTTGTGCGCATGTGCAAAATAAACGGTCCGAGTGTGTTCCCAGACCAAAGAGACTATGGTGGTCTGTTCTTTTTCTCCCGTGAATGCTAGCTACTAGGAGCTACTTGCTAACCACTTTGGTGACTGTAATAATGTAGATAGCTGCAGGAATGTCCAACGCTACAATCCCACATTATCAATTTGTTTTTGTCCCATGAAATCTTCTGTTACCCTGCATCTATTCTCAACCGTCCATACAAACACTTGAAGAATTCTAAAGAACTATAAGATAGATAAAAGAGGCTCCTCCAGTCTGCGTGGTGAAGCGGTCAAGGTGGGGAAACCAAAATAAAGACATGTGCAACCACTAAGGGAAGGAGGGAGTCACCTTTTCCACGAGTTCAAAACCCCACAAACAAGCCCGAAGAGCCGGTGGGAGGTTGCTCCTCTCCTCGGCTGCTCCTCCCCTCCAGCAAGCGTCTCCTCTCACTTCCCCTGCTGAGAAGTCAGCTTTCATGTTCTTTTCAAAGTCTCAGGTAGTATTACCCTGGGCAACCTTGACAGAGCCCGGGGCAAAGGCAGCACTTGGCTCTGTATTCTGCGCGAGAGCGCGTGGCAGGTGCGCTCGCTGCGACGCATGCACGCCATTATCCGCCACCAGCGCCGATGCTGCCTCTTCCTCACACACACACACACACACACACGCACGCACGCACACACGCGCACACACATCCTTTGATTGTCTCCACGCCGTGGCTGTCATTAAGACTCATTAAGGGGGATGGTTTTATTGAAGGCGGTCGTGTTGAGGCATCCGCTGAATTATTCATATATGCCTACCACAGCTCTCGCTCTCTCTCTCTCTCACACACATACACACACACATATACCACACATCATTGAAATGCAGGAAGCTGGAGCAGACTAGAGAAAGAGAGAGAGATGCAGCCTATATAGGTCACTTCCTCCTCCACCCGCATCGCTCAGAAAGTGGAACTGGAAGACGGGAGGGAGGGAGGGAGACGGAGAGCGGGGCTTATTATAGCAGGCAGACACACACACGCGCACACACTCACAGAAACACAGAGGTCCCGGCAGATAAAGGAGCATACACCTCAGAGAGTAGATTGTCACAGCTATGAATGAAGCTCAGAATGGGCTTTGCGAGAAGGTAATACTAATTCATTGCTGAGAGACCCAGAGAGGAAGTCACTGTTCTGTGTGTGTGTACTTGTGAAGCTATCTTTGTGAGGACCAGTTTTTTGGTAATTTGAGGACATTTTGGCAGGTCATCACTCTGGGACAGACCTTCAAAGGCCTGTTTCAAAGGTCAGGTTAGAATTGGGTTTAGATTAGGGTGAGGGTAAGGGTTAGGGTCAGTCATTTAGTTGTGATGGTTAAAGTTAGGATAAGGGGCTAGGAAATGCTATGTTTCAATGAGTGTCTACAAACTGGTGTGGGGGGGCACGTAGGCTGATATCGACAGATCAGAGGGAATTGATCAGATGCTACCATTTCATCTCAAGTCCCCCACCCACTCTGTGCTGAACATATGGCATACAGTATGCACATAAATGGACATTTACATTTAGTTTGATCATATATTCCATTAAATATTCATTACATACAATCAGGGTTTAATATGCTCTATCACGTGGCTGCAACAGAGGAGGAAGCTAAGTGCTGTGGGTAAATGCACACTGAAGGCTAAAATTGTTATGCTAATTAAGGTTTATTACAAATTGGGTCTTATGATAACATTTGTTATAAATGGGTTTGCTAAAAAACAAATGGGTGACAAAGGCTGGTCCCTTCCCACATTCATCAAGAACAAGCTCCACAAAAGTAACAAGTGTTAGAAAAAAACAAGGGTCAGAGTGGGGCACTAAGGCTATACTTTAAACATCACCAAAAAGGTTTGCATCCCTGACGAGCCGCCATTTAACACAAACTGGCTCAGGGGATGAGACGAGAAAGGAGTCAGCATTTATGGCTCATGGGCCAGGTTAGCAGACGACCCTCCCATGCCGGCCAATTGCCTGCAAAGGTTGGCCAGGATAGCGTCCGAGGTTGCATTGGAAATTGCATACTGCGTGCTACATACTCAATCAGTTTGTACTGCATTCTGGCTACTATATTAACAGTATGCCGGTACCAGCGGACTGTTCTCACTGAAGCAGTTAGCTGTATTTGATTTCATTCTTTGGCTCTTTTATTACAATATTTATTTGTTTGTTTCTATTTATCTTTTCAAAGAAACTGTCTAGCGTCAGTTGGACGACTTTGATAACTGCTTGTACCAGGCTTATCTTTATTTGTTAGGCGGAGGTGTGTTGCTTGGCATAGCGAGGATGATGCTCCACTTTCTCCCCCTTAAGCCGTGTTCACACCAAACGCAGTGAGGGACGTGAATTCGCGATGGCGCGGTGCAAATGACGCGAATCGCACCGTAAGTGTTGATGGACCTGCTACAATGTTAGCATAGAATAGCACCAATCGATCCGAACTCCATTGAGAGTATTTCAAAAGTTATTTATCTTGTTGTCTGAATCGTGCTGTTGCTGAGGCAATAGTTAGCGTATTGCAGATCCTATCCTATTTACATAGCGCTGCATTAGCATCGTTTAGCACGCTTTCTGCTCCATCCACTCCTTCAAGTTCGCCTTAAAAGTTAAACATTTTCGAGCGGGTTTTTGCAGCTCACTTTGTCCCTCTGTATCTGGCCCATGTTCCGTTCTGGCGGATGCAATCCCCCTGTAACCCTGTCGCTGAGCAACCATTAGTCTTACTTTTGTCAAGGAGTAAAACTGAAAATGCTAAATAATTAGTCTTCATAGCTATGGTGAGTGGGTATTATATGACGGCTCTGAACCAATCCGATTGATCTGAGCAACCTGTTTTATTAAATCGCCAAAACTATGAAAAGCAGCCCCTGGTAGTAACAAACTGGAATCCTCCTTTAAAATGGATCTCATCTATCTCTGCCTCGGGTGAAAGGCTTACTTTGTTGGCTCTTCGAGGACCTTCCCTGTTTATTCGTCTCAACCACAAGCAGCGCGACAACTCTTCCTGTCATTCACACTCTCCTATTGGCTACGTGGGATTTCTCTGCAAGAAGTGTAATTAGTGGAAAATAACACACCTTTGAGTGAAGCGATGTGATGAGAGCTCTGGAAGGCCGCCGTGAATAGCGAGGCCTTCGCTGCCTTTCAGAGCGGAGAAACGAGAACAGCTATTCCTGCTCGCTTGACAGGCAAATACAACATGGAGACAAGTGTGTGTGTGTGTGTGTGTGTGTGTGTGCGTGTAACTCTGGGTGAGTGTGTGTGTTCTCCAACTCAGAGGGGCAATATCACATAGAGGTTCACTACTTCTCCTTGTCACCTGGGTTCATCTGTCCTCACCTGATGTCTTGTCAGTGACCAAATGTCAAGTGTGTGTGTGTGTGTGTGTGTGTGTGTGTGTGTGTGTGTGTGTGTGTGTGTGTGTGTGTGTGTGTGTGGTCAACTGGACAGAGGAGACAGATCTGGGTCAGGCAGCTCCCACGAGGGTGTCTGAGCGCTCCGCGGCAGATGACATGTCTGATATGAACGAGTGAGCAAGGAAGGAGGCGAGGAAGGAAGAGTGAGAGAGTGAGTGTGCAGCCAGACAGTGAAACAGCCTGGGGTCAGGGGAGGACAGCACGCGCACACACACACACACACACAGCTGTATGTTGCCTTGTAGCTAATCCACATGCATCAGTGCTGTGATACTCACGCAAGTGGCTATGCGGCAAAGATGTAAAAGCAGACAGTAATGCACAAAGTGCGTTTGCAAACAGTGAACAGGATGTACTGCATGTATACATTTATTCACGTTAACCAGGACTTGAAGTAAAAGCTACTCGTGCTTGGTCAAGAAGTGGTTACAAGAAGTGGTACAGCAGGATTCATTCTCACATCCTCTTCAAATAGGTGGCGCTGGTGGCTAAGTGCTCGTGAATCATGCGTTGCTTGAGACTAGTTTTGTTTATGGCAAAATAGATACAGAGAGGTGAGCTCTATTAGCATTCCTCAGCCAGAGCATGGATTTTCAGATTTCCCAAAAATTAGCACGGAAATGTATTAAAAATGTATTTTGTTTGCTCCTATGAAATGCTTGCATATGATGTCTGGCGACACCAAAAGGGAACTAGCCATAGAGAAAGTAGTCAGACAGAAAACAGGAAACAGCCAAAGGTATCCAAACACGCTGTAGGCAAAGTCTAAATACACTAAAGAAACAAGGCTGGAACGCTAACGTAGATAGCTGAGACAACCTGGCACAGACGAAGGGGAGAAACACAGACTAAGTAATAATAAAGGTGGGAGATAACGAGGGACAGGTGAAAACAATCAGGGCGGGCCCAGACAACACCACGGGCAGAAAAAACACAAGGGCAAGAAGTGAAGAATCTGAAACGTGAGACAAAGGTGAGTACACCAAAATAAAAAAGGAAATATAAACTGGAATGAAGGAAAACCTTAGAGGAGAGTGGGACGTGACATCGCAAAGCCCTGCAGTACATTAATACAGCAGAAAAAATATTCGGATGGGCCTTGATGTCAGGGGATCTCCACCTGGAAGGAAACATCTTATCTTCTCAACACCCAATGTTGTATAAGCAACACCTCAAAGTACCTCAGCAACCAGGTAAAGGACAATATATGGCTTGGGATCGGAAAATGGTGATGTAGCTGGTATTCACTTGCCATTGTTATATGCTTTCAGCCCGTGTGTTTGTAAAATAATCATCTACTAATACTACCTTAAATTTGGTTTATGTTCTACTAGTGCTACTAGCGTCTAACTACTGGCAGCACAGTACCGTAGGTGTGGTGCACGCTCATTATACCGAGGTAAATACCTGGATTTGGTAATCAGTGCATTTTACCACTTTTAGGACATTAAGATTTAAAACCTCTTAAGCTCGGGCCCTATTTGTAGGCCTCTGCTCGAAAATGGCATACCCATACTAAGGAGACCACAGTTCTATAACTACAAGGTCTATTTTAATCATTTTTGATACGATAATCAGTTATAACACTTGTGAGATTGTTCAGTGGGTAATATTGTGTATATGTTGCTGGTTAATATAGTAAATGAAGACATTACACAGCTCAAATTGAAAATATTCAGGTTCGCCTGAAAAAAGCACTTTCATTGATATTATGTTTTTGAAATAATGCAGCTGGCTCCCTAAAAACTCTCCCAAATCATAGCACAACCGATCAGTAGTCCTAGAATACAGTTTGGCTGGGATAAAGTGAAGAATAAGAGGCTTTAGTACAGAGAGGTCACGCGAGGTCGTCATTTTCGAACCAGCTGTTGCAGCTATTACATTGTACTTTTATATACTATATAACCATATATATCACTTTTTTTATCACTCATATTATTCAATACATCCAAATACAGCTGTTAGAAATCATTTTGAGAGCAAGGGTCCTCTCAGAGCCTGTTTCTGGCTGTCATCCATAGGATTTTCTCAGTTGATGTGTGTGTATGGGGCTGTAGCTCAGCCTATCATCGGTCGATTTCAGTCAATGAGCCCGCCTTCGAAGCGTCAGAGTCTCAGGAAGGCGGGTGTCGAAGCGGGTGTTAATTGACAGAAGTTTCAGCAAGAAGTGCCGCGTATCCCCGATCGTAAAATTACATTGGCCGAAAGTCTGACCGCTGGCCCGAGGTGGGTTGACCCCCCTTCTACCGGAAACAGCTCGGAAGTAAACAGGATGCAGTTGGCGACCATGGCGGTAGCTCTGAAGCGGATCATTTTCGATGTTATTGTACAAATGTTTCATAAAATTTGACCAGAAACCAATGATTTTTTCCGGTGAAGGCCAGTGCCATTGTCCACTCACAGCTTTCTACTGGTTTCACTGAGAGAAAAACCGAAGGTATTTATGCGTTCTTTGTCGAATGCTAATGCGAAACGATGTGCGGATTAGCCGGCTAGCCGCTAGCTTCGTGGCGCAAATATTGATTTGCAGTACACATAACAGTGATTTCTGCACAGGATTCCATCCCACATTTTCTATATGCTTATATTAGTAGTCTATAGTTGTGTTTGGAGTGCGTAAGAAGTGACTTATATGATAGTGTTGCCCATACATTGCTGTTTAATCCGGTGAAATTTTTTTACAATTCCACAATATTACTGAAGAATAAATCAATTTTCCGAACAATTTTTTCAGGGGGGCTGAGCCCGATTGCCCCCGAATTTGGGGGCGTCGCCCTTAAGAGGTTTTAAATGAGGGCTATTTAAGTGTTTATGCTGGGATGTTGACTTACTTCAAAAAAATATATAATCTCTGATGTACAGACGTCTATACATTCATGGCCACAGATTCATTGGCCTTTTTTCAGTCGAAAATGGCGTCAGCTCTACCGTAGTGCGATCTAGTGGCAGTTGTCAGAAAAGCACCAGTTTTAGTCTCTTTGCTTCGATCCTCTTTGACTGAGTAACCAAGACTGGTCCATATAAGCACCGATAAGACATGTTTCAAATCCAATTGTCAAGCGAACTTTTGAAATGTTTTGAAAAGGAAAAGGTGAACTAGGGGCGGTTCCATCAGCTGGTTTGGAGCAGGCAGCAGCAGTTCTGAAAAGTGAAGCCGAAAAGTGAAGCCGATGTGGAAGTGTCTTAAACTTGCATTCTCTCTAGTGTCCATCAGGGGGCGACTCCTCTGGTTGTATAGAAGTCTGTGAGAAAATGACTCTACTTCTCTCTTGATTTATTACCTCAGTAAACATTGTAAACATGAGTTTGTGGTCTCAATCTCTAGTTTCAAGTCTACTTCAATACAGCATGATGTTCATTTAGTAAGTTATGGTCCATTTAGAGTCAAACAGACCATAAAGCAGGGGATGCTTTAGGGCGGGGCTACCTTGTGATTTGACAGGTCTCTACCAGAGCCGTATACGGCGTCTCTACATCACTCCTCCGCAGTCCAATTTGGTCACTCGCTTTCACTGTTTGTAAAAACAAACCTGGCCGAAATCCAAGATAGCTATGGCCAAATTGCCAAACTCAAGGCTTCAGAACGGCAGTCCACAAACCAATGTATGACGTCACTACGACTATCCACTTCTTGTATACAGTCTATGGTTTGGAGCTAATGAACTCGGCTAACCCTGGGAAAGAGACTCGCTTTTTTGCATTCTTGTCATGTTTGGAGGCATTACACGAGAAAGATTGTCCATTTGTCCGAAAACGTAGAAGACTACAGACTGTTTGAAGCCACCTTTCTGATGCGTTTGCTGATGTCACGGTGTTTCTCACCTCAGTTACCAGTGAAAGTAACATCCACAGCTGCACTTAAGTACACATTTGAGGTACTTGTACTTAATTGAGTATTTCTATTTTGTAACCTGTGAAAAACTCTTGAAGATGAATGGATGGACCTCTAGGTGCTGTGAATGTTGCTTAATTTTTGTTGGATAGGTAAGTACGTGTTTTAAATTAAATTCATTGAATTAATCAAGAAGTCAGTATGTTCCAAAAGTTGTAATATATCGATCGTTTTTGAAGCACAACAATAACTTTAGGAGGGAAATCAACCTGTAGCAAAAACAGGATCATTTAGTCAGAATTAGCTCAGAAAATAGAAAAAGGGATGAAAGACATTTAGAAAACAGTTTTTTTTTTTTTAATCCTCAGATCAGGCTGAATATAAAGTATGTTGAATGATCCCTCACTGAGAGCTCTTTTCACCACAGAATAATGAATGACACACCAGGTCAGAGAAATAATACCCAGCAATCAACTCAAACCACCAAAGTTTTGAAAATCCATCATTAATTCACCGTGGGTGGAGCTGAACGGCTGTGGCTAAATTGGTTTTAATGGATTTCATGGGGTGCAGTTCGTGGGCCTTTTGATTGACAAAGAGGTCTGAGAGTCGCCACGGCCCCCCCACTCCCGCTCTGTCCCCCGAGCTATGCACCATTGATCAAACACATACAGACTGTCACTCTGTATTGCCGGGACGCTGGTGACGAACTCACCAGTCACTTCAATCACTAGTCAATCAACCTCACATCCAGGAGCTGGAGTCACAAACTGAAGCAGGAGGATGACGTTGGATGCATTCCCTGCGCAAAAAGTTATTATTTTTTTAAACACAAGACAGTACCTTAATTACTTTTTCATAGCGACACGGATATAAAGAACATTAGTCTTTAATTACTTTTCTCTGATTTTACAGAATCTAAAAAACAAACATTAACTACTTTGTTGACTGGCACGTAATCGCTGCTCCATCTGAATTCTACCGTCCAATGTACAAAGTGAAACACCTCAATCCAAAGTGCGAACTACGACCTGGGATGTCCTTCAACGGCAATTGGCTCTCAATCTCCATGGCGGCGCTGCGAGATCACAGGAGTGGACGTCCGCACCGGACATGAGAAATGAGCACAATTACAGCTTTTGAGAGGTAATTATATGTGCGTTGTGGTGGCGGGGGACCATAAATAACCGCTGGATCCACGGAGTGTGCTTGTTCGGTAATTGGAGAACAATGAGGTCGGCAAAGGAAGTGGGCGCTCGGTGCTTCGCGACAGCACCAAGTCCATTGTCCATCGTGGCTCCTTTCTTCCCGGAAGAAAGGAGGGCTGGTCGGCGAGACAAAGCTGAACGATGTCAATCGAACAAGGCTACAACTCATCCCAGTGAGTGTCTCTAATGGCGAGGTGGAGAGTAAAAAAAAAAGGGGGGAGAAGTTGGGAGCGGGGCGTTGCTTTTTTTAAGGACAATAAATGAGGTGTAGGAATCTGTAAGCGCTGATTCATCTCCTACTAGTACTAGAGATTTAAAGGGTTGGGCTACACCGACAGAACATATGCAAATCAATAAAGAAGAAAAAGACACATTGCAACGTGGGGGTTCCCTGAAAAACACACCCTAAATAAAGACCCTCCTGTAATTCCACCGATGGTTTAGTAGTCTCTGCTCGCCCCCTTCCCAAAGCAGTTTATCTTCTGCACTAGCGATAGGACAGTAAATAAGTAGCTTACGGCACACAAGAGCTTTTCCCCGACTACAGGGTGGTTGTCAGCTCTAAGTAGCTATCGTCACGCACTCCGAGAACATCAAAAGTGATGGGGCCGTGTTTCATGGGGGCTTCCACTGACACGGAGCTAAACGCTTCAGAGACAGAGACCACGCTGCGGCTGCAAGAAGGCTAACATTTAACTGATTTTTTTTTTTTTTGCCTCGTGCATTAAACCCCTGCACACTTCAAATGGTTTGTTTATTCTCCGTCCACCACAGGCTGCGGAGTAAAGCTCATCTCTCTCTTGATACATATTTCAAATGCAGCGGGTCGAATACCTGTCTTCTGGCCAACGTTGGAGACTTGCCGCCTAACCAGTGTTCTCGAGCTGATCCCGAATCCCTTCCAGCTCAGGAGTCATACAAAGTATGTTGTATTTTTAAAGAGCAGATCTGCGTGAGTCATTCCTGTTGCAACTCGTTTGAGGGCCACGCACAGTTCGTCAGGCTTCCCTCTTCCTCCAAACACACAGAATCTTGAACTTCTATCTTTGTGATGACACTCATTGGCAGAATGCATTCTCTAGCCCCTTACCCTAACTTTAACTGTCACAACTAAATGCCTGAGCCCAACCCTTAAGGCCTTCACCCAAAGGAGATGTGACGTTCAACAAATGACAAATGCAAAATATTTAGAATATTCCGCATCAAAACTATTCATACTGGCAGCGATGCAAATTTGCAACAGTTTTTTGCACAAAAAAAGGGTCTAAATAGCTTTGTGGAGGTAGAGGAGCAAGGCAAGAACAGGTCTGTGCTGCCTTTTGTCAAGGTTAAAAAGAGTAATAAAGTTTGCCTTTTTGGTCCAGACTATGGAGATTTCATGTTGTTGTACACTATAGTGTAAGTTTCTAACTTGAATATTAAAGCAAGTCTTATCCTGAAACAGGACGTTTTGAACCTCAAAAAATGTCATCACTCTGAAGGTCCAAAACTCAAATTGGTCCTCACTAAGAAAGCTGTAAAGTGTGTACACACACACACACACACACACACACACACACACACACCATTCTCTTTCCCCACCACAGGCGCCTTGAGGGACCTCTGACGTCCCCCTCTTCCAGCTATCAGTCACTCTTTCCATTCTTTGTCTTTCTCGCTCCTCTTCCTGTGGAGAGCAGCGTGTTTGTGCATAATTTCCAATTCAAGGGGTCATATAAATTCCCCTCCATACAAATGAGTCAAAATCTCCGAGGTAATAATCACCTGAAACCCCCCCCCCCCCCGTCCACACACAAACACCCCAGGTGGCTCCATATTGCATCGCCGACATGAATAAATAATTAAATGAAATCTAATTTTATTTTTTTATTTCATTTTCTCAGCGGCTGAATCCAATTCCGCCTCCACCCTTTGAGGACGACACCCGGGTGACCCCTCAGGTACAATTACCGCCATTCATAAGACGTTACGCAAACACTTCTGTGTTTTAGAAGTGCGCCGTACTACCTGTGAGACATATGTCTGATGTGGTGGTGATGGAGTAAAAATAACGTAATATAGTAAACAGCTGGCAGCATCAATGGCATTTACACTGAGACACACAACGGAGAGAATAAATAAATAGACACTCATGCCCACTGATCTCTGAGGTGATTCTGTTCTACATTATGTGTTCTCCTCATAAATATAATCTTAGCCTCGAACTGAGAAACAAATGCCTCCTTAATGTATCCACATGGTAAACCACATATTCCAGCAATGTGTCCCTCTTCTTTGCTTAAGAAATCCTCCTATTTCCCAGCCACATAAATATTTCAGTCACTTTCTCTCCGTTCTCTCCTTCCCGGGCAAGTGGACAGAGTCATGTGAGGCAGCCGGCAGCCACAACACCACTGTCACCTCTTATTCCAGGTCAAGAGGTTTATGACCTGAGGAGGCTGGCATGTAAAGCTTTGGTCACGTGACATGCATGGTGACAACCCGCTGCTGGATCTTGTAATGACGCAGTAGCAATGTGCTGCTATAGGTCTCTGAGCGGAGGCTCGGGATGGGAGAGGAGACGTCATGACTAACCCATGATGTAGCGCTTCAGTTAGGAGCAGACCCCACAAGTAGAGCATTAGGAGGAATTATGGAGAAACCAAAGTGCCAAGATATTTCCATCTTCATTCTCGAAATGGTATTAAAGGTATGGTTGGTAATCTTGAGAAACAAGATTTAAAAAATTATTAATTATTGGTTTACACTTAAAGGTCCACTGTGTAGGATTTAGTGACATCTAGTGGTTAGTTTGCAGATCTCAACCAACGATCTGCTCAACCCTCCCTTTCCAAGACTGCACTAGAGTGCACCGCAGAGTGAAAACCGCGGCAACGCCGTGGTGCCTTTTCAGGACTGTCGCCAACTTGCGGAGGAATGAGATAGAAGGTGAATGGCGGTACCGCGGTGTTGCACTCTGCAGCCCACGTTACCACAGTTTCACGAGCATGTCAGAGTCAGTGGTGGGCCGTCAGGGCCTGCAAGGCCTTCTCTGCTGGCCTAAACAGAATAACAAAGCTATTTATATATTTTTTTTTTAAAGAAAGAAAAAAAAAAAATATTTATTTTATAATTTAATAATATTTCTGAACTGCACTACATGTATTATAATTTATAAAAATATTTTTCCCATTATCTTATTTTCTCATTGCACAGCTACTGTCTTCCTCAGTTGCTCTCAGATCTCACCTCTGTGTGTCTATGCCAGAGGCCTGCAGACTCTGCTCTGCTGCCAGTGCAGGTTAAAGTACATGGGGACGATATTGTTGATTGTCATAGTGTTCAACCAATCAGATCTTTAGTTTGACATGTTGGGCGTATTCTTTGACGCGTCAGCGTCGGCTAGCGGCCTATAATGACGTCAGCATTACGTACCGCTCATGTCCAGGTGCACGCGCTGCAGAGTGTGCTGTGATTGGTCAGTGGGCGAGCACGTGACGAAAGTGAAACTTGTGCTTGCTAGCAAGCTGCCTGAGCAAAGCCGCTACACGACACCAAAGTACGGTGGGACACTCGCAAGCTACGGTGCTCTTAAAAACGTTTGGAAGGACCCGAGTGGATCTCCAGATCAACGAACAAGTTCGCAGGTGTAAATAAAATATATTCATTCACTGTTAAATAATATGCGCTATACTTGTAAAGCTTATATTGCGGAGTTGTGAGGTCACTGTAAGTAGGTCAAAAACGCCGAATGGGGCATTCCGTCACCCGTTCGTACGATAGGAACAGATACAGTGGCCCTGAAAGTAACGCTTGCTTAAACCACCAGATTAGGGCAGAAAACTGCCATCTTAGAATAAGAGAAGAGCTCTTTTTATCTATTCACACAGAGACTTCGAAATAGTTTAGAACTGCACTCCTTTCATTTTCTTCACCTTAAGTGTTAACAATATGCTGTAGATCAACATTTCACACACACTGACGTTCCAGAGAAGGCAGGTTTCGGACGTGAGCCAGTGTGGATGAAGCTGTCCAGAGCTCCATCAGGTCATCTGAATGCTAAAAACAGATCCACCTCTCCTTTGATTTTGACCAATGGCTCCACAAGGAGAACCAGATGGACACGCCTGCGCACTCTGCTATAAGCGCTTTTTGGTTTCATTTTTGGCACTCTTTGCTTTTGCTAGGGTCCGTGCACGTTTAACTGCTGGACATAATACTTCTGTCACAAATAAATGTTATTGCTTGAATTGAGCTAAACGCCTCGATCTCAGTCTGTTAACTCGATCTTCATTCTTAACATGGTAGCAGAGTTAGGTTATAACGATCCAAGACGTTTTTTCATCGAGTAACAGACTTTCTTCTGTCAACAGAAAGAAAAAATCAGGGCGTTTCCCCTCGAGGCTGCAGGAGGCCTCAGGCCTACAGGGCCATTCTGCTCAACACCTCGAGAAACTGATCAAACAGCGCTGAATCAAAAGGTAAGCAGAGCCTATTTAAATGAAATCTGCAGTATTGTATGTAGGAAAAAACCAAATTGAATTGATCAGAAGTACCGGGTGTGAGTATGAATTGCCTTGACTAAATTTTTAAAGATAAATTGCCGAGCATTGTGACAGAGTTGTTATGACAGCAGTGGGGGTTTTTACTATAGCATGTACATGTGTGTGAGTGGATCTAACAGAAATTGATGGTTGTTAACATTGTATAAGCTGCCATTGTGTTCACCGCGTAAGCTTTGATTGACTGTTCAGAGGTTACACAGCCGTGGCGAAAGCTTCGGTTCGCTGACCAATGACGGTCTGAAAGACTGAATTCCGGGCCACACTGTTGATTTATGCGAAGTTGCAAGCTGAGATTTGGATCAAGTATATAGAAAGTGTTGTTGAAATACGCTGATGTGAAACTAGTGTGTCTGGAGACTGCACAGCGCCATTTCCTAAAGGGACCACGTTCATGCATGTTGTACACTGTAAAACGAAGATCCATCCAGAGAATGTTAATTGAGAAAAATAAATTGATGAGGTTAAATAGGAGGTTGAATTGATGGTTTGTGTACCAGTATTGCAGAAGTGGCAGTGTATGGTTTTGCATGCAGTATAGATGTGCTCTGGGAAGACATCGATTCAATTGTAGCACAAGATATCGCCATTTCCTTCGGGACCGTATTGGCACAAGGCGTACACTGTAAACAATAAGGTCAATAGATCTTCCCTGACGAGGTCTGTGTGCGATTATTTGTGGAATCACGGCAGTGTATGGTCGATTGAGTGTGGAGTAATGCCTCAGGGAGGTATCCATTTCCTTCGGGGACCGGGCTCGTGAAAACGCTATAAGAACAAATCCATATGTGATTTGTGCGTATTTCAGTGACGGCAGTGTATGGTTTCAATTTGGTAAGGATGAGAGTGACTGCGTGAAGCATACATGTGTGAGACACAGCTGAGATTTGAAGTGTGCAGAGGCTCGTGTGTGTTTGCCAGTGATTGACGGTCAGTGGAGCAGAGCACACTCATGAGACACAAACTTTGCATTCAACACAGGCACACGAACACGAGGATAGAAGAGGAAAGCTGAGGGTTAATATACGTGTCAGTTTTACTGGTGTAGTTACAAAGATTACAGATTTATTGGAAATTGTGTTCCATAGGGGCCGTCAACAAATTTAGAAGCGAAGACAGAGCAGGCATTCATTCAGTCAGAGAGACACTGGGAAAAAAAATGGAGTGAAAATTTCAGATAAGAAACCAGGTGCAGGGAGTATAGGATCTAGGCCAAGGTCAGAGGGCACAAGAAAATTTGGGAGAAGCTTTGGCTCCCTCTGGTGGCACTACAGGAACTGCACAAGAAAATTTGGGAGAAGCTTTGGCTCCCTCTGGTAGCACTACAGGAACTGCAGAAGAAAATTTGGGAGAAGCTTTGGCTCCCTCTGTTGGTACTTCAGGAACTGCAAGAAGAACATTTGACAGGAGTTTTGGCTCCCTCTGTGGGTACTTCAGGAACTGCAAGAAGAACATTCGACAGGAGCTTTGGCTCCATCTGGTGGACATTCGGGAGTACTGCATCCAAACATTTTATATTGAAAAATTTGAAATTTGAAATTTGAAATTTGAAATTTGAAATTTGAAATTTGAAAAAAAAAAAGAATTTTGAAAATGAAAAAGAAAAAAAAAACAGAAGATTGGAATTGATTTAAAAAATTAAAAAATAAAAATCTTGATTTGAGAAAAAAAAAAAAAAAGAGAAAGAAGACGAAGAACACAAGAAGACATGGCTGCAGCTGTGGCTCCATCTGGTGGCTACTCAGAAGTACTGCGTGCAAAACTGGAAAAAACAGTAACAGAGACTGGAGGCAGGACTGCATGGAAAAGAGACAAGACACATTGGGATAAATGCATGAAACGATGGCAAGAGGAGGGATGGTGGAAGGCGGCCAGTCCACTACCTCCATCAGTCAACAACCTTCGGCTCTTCACCAACGATTTGACAAAACGAGTGGCTCGAGCACAGACTGCAGAGAGAAATCAAATGACAAATCAAACCAAGCGATGGGGGTTCGCTAACCCACTGAAGCAAGCCCGCAAAGACAGAGAAGAGGAACAGCGAGTGGCAATGATGGCACTAGGGATGGCCATGACAGATCGGATGCAGGTGGACATGCCAACCGGAAAAGAAAAAACCTGGTCCCGTCTGTCACTCAACATCAACCCCCTGGACGTCACCCCTACCACTCAAGCCCCGGTAGGTCTGGAAAAGGCTGCACAGGAAACGAGCCAAACATCTCTGGCCCCGGTTCCTCCCCCACCCTCAACTAGCCTGTATCCAGCACTTCCTCCGGTTCCTCCCCCACCCTCAACTAGCCCATATCCCAGACTACACCAACAACACCACCATTCTCAGAGAGATGTTGAAGGAAGTGGGCACAAGAAATCTTACTGCCACCCTCACATGGACAAAAGAGGCTGAAGCAGCCTTCTCCCACTTGAAGCAAGCACTTGCACATGCCGCCGCACTCATGTCCCCAGACTACTCCCTACCGTTCCACCTTGATGTTTCCGAAAGAGACAGCCTACTCAATGCTGTACTCTTCCAGAAAAAGGGGGGTGAAAGACAGGTACTGATGTATCATTCATCAAAACTGGACGCTGTGGAAAATGGTCAATCCACGTGCGCACGATATGTTGCAGCAGTGGCAAAAGCAATTGAAAAAACTTCTCATATTGTCATGGGCCATCCACTGGAAGTACACACGCACCATGGCGTGGCAGCGTTTCTGATGAGTAAAGAATTCACGTTCAGTGCCGCAAGGAAAACAAAGATTCAACACACTTGCACCATGCCACACATCACCTTTGTGCCAGCCACAAGAAATATGTCGGCTAACTTTACGGATGGACAACCACATGTGTGCGAGGAAGTTGCAGTACAAGAAAACAAATTGAGACCGGATCTCCAAAACACTCCCCACCTCACAGCTGAGGCCTGGCTCTACACGGATGGTTGCTGCTACAAAGGAGAAGAAGGGAACATTGCATCCTATGCAGTGGTCGAACAGAAGAGTGATGGCTATCACCAAACAGTGGAGTCAGGGATTCTGCCACAACCCGCTTCAGCACAACTAGCGGAAGTGGAAGCACTGATTCAGGCTCTGAAGTGGAGCACGGACAAAATTGTAAATATCTTCACAGATTCGGCTTACGCCCATGGAGCGGCCCACATCGATGGCCCTGTATGGCGAAGACGCAACTTCACCACTTCAAATGACCACCCCATAAAACACGAAGCAGCTATGAGAAGGCTGGTAGAAGCAATCCAACTACCAAAGGGGGTGGCCATCATGAAATGCAAAGGACATGACACAATCAGATCACGAATCAGCGCCGGTAATGACGCGGCAGACAGAGCAGCCAAGAAAACTGGAGGCTACACACCTCGCCAAATGGTTATGAAGCCAACATCCGGCCCACCTGAGCTTACCATCGAACACATCAAAGATCATCAAAAGAAAGCAGGACCTTATGAATGGTCCGAATGGACACGGAAAGGAGCCTCAAAAGACAAAGAAGGTCTGTGGAGAGCCCACGACGGCAGAGTGGTTGCCTCAGCAGAACTGTGTGCAGCACTCCTACCAGGGGCCCACGGACCTACACACGAGGGAAAGAAACGGACATTGGACAATTTAAAACAACTATGGTGGTATCCGCACATGGAAGCGATATCTTTCCTCTTCTGCGATGAATGTCAAATTTGTGGAAAATACAACCCAAGAAAACCATTCAAGACACCGATGGGATCTTATCCCGTGCCCTCTGCCTGTTTCCAAGACATCAGCATAGATTATACAGATATGGGACCAGAGAACAGCGTGCAGGGAAAGAGGTACATCTTGGTAATGGTAGACAGATTTTCAAGATGGGTGGAAGCAATTCCCACCAAGAGAGAAGACGCGCAGACAGTTGTAAAGTGGCTGCAGACAGAACTGATTCCCCGTTACGGAGTGCCGAGATGCATCCGCTCTGATAACGGATCACACTTTAGCAACACCATGCTCGCACAGTTAGAGCAATTTCTGGGAATCACACACCGATTCGGGTCAGTCTATCACCCGCAATCTCAGGGCCTGGTGGAACGAGCGAATCAGACCCGTAAGGCCAAAATTGCCAAAGTTTGCGCGTGCTCCAAATTAACATGGGTTGAGGCCCTGCCCCTGGCCCTTATGGCCATGAGGTCCGGAAAAGGGGGAGAAACACATCTCTCCCCACACGAGATCATGACTGGCCGGCCGATGCCAGGTCCACCCAGAGATGGAGGTCATATGCCACCTCTGGATGTACAGCAGATTGAAATGTCTGACTATATGAGTGCCCTAACTTCTCTTACTGAAGCTCTCTTCAAACAGATCGAGAGGACTCGAGCAGTACCTGAAGCAGTGGCAGCTGGAAAGCAGATACAAGTAGGTGATTGGGTCAGGGTCAAGGTTCACAAGCGCAAGTGGACTGACCCCAGGTGGACTGGGCCGTACGAGGTGAAGGAGGTTACTTCACACTCGGTCCAGGTCAAGGGCAAATCAGGCGCCCCTTGGCACCACCTGACACATTGTGTCCCAGCACCGGTACCAACCAGAACACTGG
Source organism: Melanostigma gelatinosum (assembly GCF_949748355.1). NCBI lineage: Eukaryota > Metazoa > Chordata > Actinopteri > Perciformes > Zoarcidae > Melanostigma > Melanostigma gelatinosum. Next base: position 3,306,326 of record NC_136649.1, on the reverse strand, counting down.
GAGAAATTCGCACTAATTTGGAAAATGCATCGGGAACTTAGACGCTGTCTAGGGGACCCTCATGCAAACCCCGCCGACCGAGGTCGGCAGCGCTTCACCTGGAAAGGGGTGGGATGTGGGAAGAAAACTATAATGGGGGTGGGTATGGGCATACTAGTTGCCTTACTGATCTGGGGATTAGAAACCAAGTATCAGACACACCAGCACCCATCTAATTCAACTGCCCCTCTTCCCTCTCCATCCCCGAATCAGACACACACCCGAACTAGACATAGCACCCCACCAACTTCTGATCCAGACGATTCAGATGATAGGGACCTAAACCTCGAGTTACAGCCATTGAATGAGTAGTTCCAAAACATAGAAGTTCACACCTAGCAGGTGTGAAAAGGGGGATTTGTAAATAAAATATATTCATTCACTGTTAAATAATATGCGCTATACTTGTAAAGCTTATATTGCGGAGTTGTGAGGTCACTGTAAGTAGGTCAAAAACGCCGAATGGGGCATTCCGTCACCCGTTCGTACGATAGGAACAGATACAGTGGCCCTGAAAGTAACGCTTGCTTAAACCACCAGATTAGGGCAGAAAACTGCCATCTTAGAATAAGAGATGAGCTCTTTTTATCTATTCACACAGAGACTTCGAAATAGTTTAGAACTGCACTCCTTTCATTTTCTTCACCTTAAGTGTTAACAATATGCTGTAGATCAACATTTCACACACACTGACGTTCCAGAGAAGGCAGGTTTCGGACGTGAGCCAGTGTGGATGAAGCTGTCCAGAGCTCCATCAGGTCATCTGAATGCTAAAAACAGATCCACCTCTCCTTTGATTTTGACCAATGGCTCCACAAGGAGAACCAGATGGACACGCCTGCGCACTCTGCTATAAGCGCTCTTTGGTTTCACTTTTGGCACTCTTTGCTTTTGCTAGGGTCCGTGCACGTTTAACTGCTGGACATAATACTTCTGTCACAAATAAATGTTATTGCTTGAATTGAGCTAAACGCCTCGATCTCAGTCTGTTAACTCGATCTTCATTCTTAACACAGGGAAACGGAGCTCCACATTGAAAAAGTTCAGAAGAATAGGGACATAATGAAAAGGACCTCTTGCTGGAACTGAAACACACGGATGTACTGCACAGCCGAGTTATTGACCTCTTTGTAAACAAAGAGGAGGATGGACTTTGTATTGAAATAGAACAGCATTTGGTAAGTGAAACTGCTTTTGTTTTCTTTATATCTGCAGTGTATTAATTTTGCCTATCGTGTCGTTTATGGATATTAGATATGTATATTATATATTGTTCCCTGATGTAAATAATATTTGAATGGTCCTTGCTCTTTAGTGTGAGCGTTGCTGGATTGTTTTGTCATGCTTTGTTGTGAATATGTGTGACGGTTCTTGTGAGTTCACTCTCGTCATTGTGTTAATTACATAGATGTTGACCATATGCATTGTCCGTTAATTACGAAGCATCCCGTCCTGCGTGGGGTTAGGGTCTGGATCATTGAATCAGTTTGGGCTGTTTTCTTTTACAAACAAGAATGATGGTCTGGAGAAATGGGGATTGTGTGGCGATTGCTTTGCCCTGTTTGAATCAGTAGGAACAGCTAAACGCTGCGGGGAGAATGTAGCGCGAGTTTGTGCGTGTTGTTTTGCTTCCGGGGTCAGACGCTGACCCGCAAACTAAACAGACAGACAGACCGGTGTCCACCGAAAACGTTATATTTACCACAATTTAAGCTTCTGCATTTTCCAAATGCACCAGTATTATTGTTCGGTTTGTAAGCCTTGTACCGAGCGGTTTAACACGAATACGTGATGTTACACCCCGAGAAACAAATAATCGTAGCTGTGGCGCTATCACGAGGTTATTAGGTGGTAAGACAGCAGTGAAGGCCCAGGTATAAAATGCACGGCCCGCTACTGGTCAGAGTAGTATACTGGGCAGTATACTGGTTTTAATTTCCCGTATGATGTGAATTTTTCACACACCGTCATAGCACAGCCGAAACAACTGCTGTCGCTCTTCAACAGGCTGCAGAATATATTGTTCGCCGCCAAGAGCGTAACGGTCTGTGTATTGAGAGGGAACACATGGTTATAACTTTATAACAACAATTATTAACCCACAACTAACGCTCTTTACAGGGCAAAACACCACGACACAACAGTTTGTGACAAATAAACAATTTGTAACACTAATAATTGTACATTTATAAAATTACACCGACGAACGGCATGCTGGGTAGAGCTCACTAGCTAGCCCGCTAGCACAACAGTCTGTTAACAGACGGGAGAGGCTCCGTCACTACAGGAATGTTACATTAACGAACAGAACAGAGCGATGCAGAATGAACAAAGACAGACCGGAGATGCACCGACAGAGTCTGTGCCCAAGAGAGGAGCTGGGCCGTCGGATTCGAGGCCGTCAACCAGTAACGTTAACGCAAGTGAAACAGTGAAGCCAAAGGGTCACACATCGCTTGAAGAGGCATTGGCTCGAGGCACTGCATATGACAAGAAACGCAAGCGGTGGAGCGACATTACAAACGCAATAACGATCCAGCTATGCAAGGACATGGTCCCGCTACAGACAGTCGAGAAAGACGAGCTCAGAGCAATGATTAGAACACTGGATTCAAGGTATGTCTGACCGGGGCAACAACACTTCAGCCAAACTGCTATCCCAACATTATAGGAACAAACGAGCACACCCCATAGAAAGCAAAGTCTTTAAACAGGATGACATTAACATGTTTTTATATTCTATGTACTCCTGACAGTAGAGTACGCCACTATAAACCGATATGAAAACACAGTCAAGGAAAAAAATACCGTGATATACCGCGAAACCGCCAGAATCTTAAAAAATACCATGATACACATTTTTGGTCATACCGCCCAGCATTATGTCAGAGAACTACGGTGGCCTTCACGTAAAAACGGGAGAGGCTCTCTAGAACCAGTGTTTGGGTTGTCCGTTCTGGGCTACTGCAGAAACATGGCGGACTCCGTGTAGATATGAAGGGCTCATCCTAAGCTGACCAAAACACAAGGATTCTTAGTTTCAGGTGATTATACACTAATGAAAACAAAGTTATGAATATTATATTACATTTTTGCCAATATATCCTTCAAATCCTGTACACCCTTAAAGTGTGTATGTATTTCTTTAAATCCCAATATATTGGGAGATCTTTTGGGATTTATCACATATAGAATGTGTATGTGGGTTTCAATTAGCATGAGACCAATGTGTTTTTTTCTAGTTAGTCCAGTTGCAAGATGTTGTCAGATCATGTAAATGACACAAAAATAAAACTCATAAATTCCATATTTGCGGACGGCAGAGATTCCTAGATTTTGCTTTGTGAATAACCCACCAGCCGCCATCGTGCGATGCTGTTGCCTGTATATGGGTATTTACTGTGTCGGCAATAACACCTCAAAATGTCCTCATTGACTATCAATGCATCATACTGAGTGTAATTTGTCACGGGTGAGCCTTTTCAGGAATACTAAAGAGGCACCTTCATCGATTCACATGCAAATACTCAGCTGGCATTAGCAGATGGATGGACTGATTGGTCCCAGTCAGTCAAATCAGCTGCTGGATGTTCTGCATAAGATGGTAGAAATATCTCTCTGCTTTTTCTAATCTACCGTTTGTCTTTTAATATAGTCTTTCTATACAAAAGCGCACATAGTGCTGTTAGGCAGAAGACCTCGGCATGCATGTCACCCTCCCATGTCACTTGGCGCCCAGAAGACGGCAGAGACATGACAACGAGTGCTGCGAGCTTCTCATCTGTGCACGAGCATCTCAAGTTTCCAGATGGCCGATATTGAGCGATTACCTTTTCAGCTACACCCTGATCCCTCCTCTCAATAATTGACTGCAGGGTAACAAGGCCTGTGTGTGTGTGTGTGTGTGTGCAGCTTCTTTGATTAGACAGCCGAATATACTATTCTTATAGTATTCTGCCACGGCGCTGCCTGCTCCAACTGGCATAGCTAATGAAGAACCCGTACCACTCCCTTGGCACTAGTGTGTGTGTGTGTGTGTGTGTGTGTGTGTGTGTGTGTGTGTGTGTGTGTGTGTGTGTGTGTGTGTGTGTGTGTGTGTGTGTGTGTGAGTGAGATGCATAGAGTCAAGCTGCAATTAAAAGGCCTGTCAATGGTGTCTGCCATAACAGAGGCTCGGACTGTCACTATCGACCAGCCTCAGCACACACGGTATGGAGTGGGAGGGGGGGAGCAAGTGACGTAGAGAAGGGGACAAGGAAGAAGAGAATGAGATGGTGAAGGTTCATTTGGTATTGTGTCTGGTCAACAAATAGAGGTCTTTTGTAGCTTGCAAACACACTGCTGCCATTCGGTCTGGACACGGTGGAGCGTTGGCTGCTAAACAGCAGCAGCTCTGTAGCAGCTGCAGATTACTTCTCTCAGGAGTTGGTTGCGACCAAAACAGATCAGAAAGGAGAGCGAATGGTGACAAGAAACACGACTGCAAATGAACGACCAAGTTGCTCTGTGTCTGTTTGCCATGTCAACTCACAATACGTCAGTATTGTTTCCACAGCTTGTTCTGCTGACCCCAAGTGGCCCAAAAAGCATTGCAAGTTTAAGGATGTATTCATTGATAAACATTAAAAAAAAGAATTGTCAGATTCAAGGATGATGGAAATAGTGAGATGCAACCCTAACAAGCTACAACTATAGAACTATACTTCTCTACTCAAATAGCGTTTTTTCCATTTGCCAGCATGTTATAACTGGTACTGGCAGTTGAGCAGCAGATAAAACCAGTATTTTAACACAGGTAACGACAAACACAACATAAATGAGAACAAATAGGATTCAGACAAAATATCGTTGGGAAATAACATATTTATGCACAAGATGACACAGTAGAGTTTTGGATGAAGAAAATGATTTTACTCATGTATGTCTTCCACGACAGCACACCATGACGAATGTTTCAGCAGTCATTTAAGCGCCAAAACCCTTTTATTGTTTCCAGTGGCCAGTCAAACATATGAGCTTCAGTAGCTTTACATCACACACTGCTGCATTGCAGCGTCTTGCACAGCACACTTACTGTGTCACGTTATAAAGGAATGTTGGACTTTTTGTTGCAAAGGATGTTTACAGCTGGGTTACTTCGTCTTCACTCACTTACTGCTCACACACACACATACACACACACTCTCTGATCACCTGTCCCTCCCCAGCCTCTCAGAGCAGGATGCGGTACTTGAGGGCTCGGGGGACCCTGTTGATGACGAGGCGCCCGTCGTAGCTGAGCGAGGCGAAGAGCCAGGGGTCGGCCGACGACCACTCCGCCGCATACACACTGTCCTCGTGTTCCTCATAGGTAGACACCACGCTGTCCTGTAGGGGCTCCTTACCCCTGAATAACACACACACATCACGCAGAGAGATGAGCTGTGGAACCTGGAAGAGGAAATGCATCAAATGTTGCAGACTCCATGCAGCTCTTCACCACTGTATGGAGGACCTGAAGATACTAAATTGGCTACTGTTCAAGTCACTGTGAGGAACGTTTATCTGGCTATGAAACAGTCTAAATTGAACCTTGATGCCCCAACATGACCTACACGTATAGACCATCAGGAAGAAGATATAATAAATATTTCTATATGGTCATTCTTAGTGCTCGTCAATGGTTCTCCTCGCTGGGAGCCAATGGCAACCCCAGACGCTGTTCAACTACCTGCTAAGCCGAGCTCAAGGGACCTGCAGATGTACCGTTTCGAGACGCCATTCCCACTTACGGAGTCGGAGAAACAACAGAACTATAAAATTCTCCTAATGCATGTTTTCATCTCTCCCCGTCTTCAGCACACAAACAACCTCCCCGGTGCCGAGTCACTTCTCCCACTGCTCCAACAATGTGACAATAAATAAAACCTTTAGAATTATCATCGAGCATTATTGCCATCCCAAATTTCCCCCGAACCCCACTGCTTTAAGTAGTCCCGAGGGAAGACAGTGACATACATATTTGGATTTAGTTTACACATTAACTGTTTCTCACAGACAGTAGGTGCTCCCCGCGGGCTGCGGCCTGAAATAAAAACAGTCTTAAGTGCTCCGCTCGTATAGAATCATTGGGGAAGAAAAAGAATGTGTGAGAGCACTTGACTGAAGCTATAATGCTGGGCTGAGTTCTGAAGGACGATGTCATTGGACAGTTCACCTGCTAATGGAACGTATCAAATAGGGTAACATTTGTAGGCGGCTTACAGTGATAAATAGTGACGGTTGTTAGGTACCTCTAGCATTAAATGAATTCAGTCTAATACAACTGTCCTGCCATAAATCACACCTTCACGAAGGTGATAATGATCTTTGTTGTTGTTCAAACTGTAAGATCTGCTGAATCTCCTGAAATATTATATTCCATTTCTGCCAATAGACTCCCCTAACTCCTCTTTAAACCATAATCAAGGTAGGATTTAATACAGGACTGTTGCATTTGACTGCATTAGCTTTCGCTAAGTATACCTAATAAACTGAAGGTATCTTTATATAAGTAGTGCTAAAGTTGCTTTATTTTGATATAAAACAGTTGAAATATGAATGTAACATTGACTTAAGATGTGGTGAGGCAATTTAGCAGTGTAATCTGATACAGCGAACTCAGACCGGACCCTCATATCAGTCAGCCACTTCCTGTTTAGTACGTGTGGCTTCTGTTAACACCAAATCTCAACCCAGTTCTACACCTATGGGGAATTTTTGAAGCAACGTGTTGAGGCTTCGCCAAGACCATCATGAAAACACCAAACGAGGGAATATCTCCTGGAAGGATCCAGACCATGACATTACATGTTGTTTGTTCATTTCCGTTTTCACCCATCTGTGCGTTTACGTCACCGTGGTGACGATTTGTTGTATTGATAAACAGGCCTAGCGAAGAAAAAGCATACTCCTTTTGCTTGGCTATCTTTAAAATAATCTGCAAATTTCACGATGTGTTGAATCTGAAAAGCAACCGTATGAATTCAGAAAATAGTCCCACCGCTGGAGAAGCCCTGTACGTGTCCAGGTGCTGTGCACATACAAGAGGGGTCACTAAGTGTAGCGGAAGGGTTCAAACCAAAGCTGAGTGCTGGTGATTAGGAAGAAGAGGTGATAATTGTAGACGAGAGTCAGTCATTGAGTGTAAGAACTGGTAGTCATGGATAAGAGGGGGAATTGGACCATAATGGAGGGAGGACAGTGGCAGCACTGAATGGAAGCCATTACGGATGATGTCTCAATGCCAGAGACACTCCACAAGTGTTTTGACAGTAACATATTCGGAATGTTTTGACTCTCCACTGTTGGCAATGTGTGTGAAAGGGAAGGTTCAGGCAGTTTAATCTGTTTCATTCGGCTCTTTGTGGCCGTCCAGAAACATGCAAGGGAGCTATAACTTAGAAAAAAAACCGTGGAAGATTTGATGTGGTGAAAGCTGACTGTGCCGGTGAGGTACTTTGAGGTATCTATAGTCGGCGTATGACCAACAGTAGAGGGCGGGCGGCACGCCCCAATTTGGAGACGCAGACATGTAAAAACAAAATCCATATCAGTAGAAGTGTACGCTATATTTAGAATATTTCCACCGCTTTACCTTTGGTAAACTGAAGCAGTTATCTACACCGTATTCAAAGCCACAGGCCTCCATTGACAAAACAGTAATCTTACCTTGCAGAACTGCTGGTCTACATCTACCTTGATCTGTTACTTCTTTTGTGTTATTGTGTGACTTAGTTGTAAAGTTACTGGTTTTGTCAAAGGATTGGAGTCTGGTGGCTTTGAAGAGAGCATAGGTATCGGCTTCAGTTCCCCGTCAGAAAGGCTGTCTGACAACAAGGTAAAGAGGTGAAAATATTCTGTATATATATACATATATATATATACATATATATATATATATATATGTATATATATATATATATATATGTATATGTATGTATATATATATATATATATATATATATGTATATATACATATATATATATATGTATATGTATATGTATATATATATGTATACATATATATATATACATATATACATATATACATATATACATATATATATATATATATATATATACATATATATATATATATATATATACATATATATATACATATATACATATATATATACATATATATGTATATATATATATATATACATATATATATACATATACATATACATATATATATATATGTATATATATATATATATACATATATATATACATATACATATACATATATATACATATGTATATATATATATATATACATATATATATACATATACATATACATATATATATATATATATACATATACATATATATATATATATATACATATACATATATACATATATATATACATATATATATATATACATATATATATACATATACATATACATATATATATATATACATATCGAAAGTTACGAACGTAACTACGGTTCTATGAATCCTGGATGACCGCCAGAGGCAGTGCTTAACACTGGATATCTTCCGTCGCGCGCATGCGCAGGTCGAATATTTATATCAACAAAGTCACGTGTGACCTCGGATGACCACCGTCGTCTATAAGTTCCGGTGTCATCCTGAGCTCAGTCCTATGGAATCTTCTCGCGAGTTCACGGGATTCCGAGTGACCAAGAACTCTGGCGGTCATCCAGGATTCATAGAACCGTAGTTACGTTCGTAACTTTCGTTCTATTTCATCCTTACTGACCGCCAGAGGCAGTGCTTAACACTGGATGACTTATACCAAAAGAGTCACGAGGAAGCACAGTAACTACCCCTTATAGCTCCGGCATAGAAAATTGGCCAAGAACCCTCCCCAGTGGGTGAGGGTCGGCAACGTTAACTCTGTAGTGTTTGGTGAATGTGCTCGGTGATGCCCATGAGGCCGCCGCACATGTATCCCCCACAGGCACACCACTCAGGCTTGCCCTCGGTGTGGAGACACTCTTGGTAGTGACCCTTCACCCCGGATGGCCGAGCGCAGCCGCTCGCCTTGTATGTATCGGCAATGGCCTCCACTATCCAGTGGGACAGGTGCTGTTTTTCCTTTTTTTTCTTAAAAAGGAGCACAGCCCTTCTTAGGCTCACCATAACTGACTATGCAGGCGGTGGCTTCCATATAAGCTCTGAGGGCCCACACTGGGCACAGCAGCCTTGACCTGTCCTCTCCCGATGGGGGAGGGGGGGGGTCAACTTTGCCAGCTGGATAGGCCGGTTTATATGTGAACGTATCCACCCCCTTGGGAGAAACACTGCCTTAGGCCAGAAAGTGACACCCAAGCCATCTGAGTTCCACCTCAGACATGATTCTTCCACTGATAGGGCATGCAGCTCGCCCCCACATTGAGCTGAATTGACAGCAAGGAGAAAACCGTCTTGCTGATAGCCATCTAGGCTCCGCCTGTGCCAGGGGTTCAAAAGGACAAGCATAAGCTGTCCAGTACCAAGGGTAGGTCCCATGCAGGGGAGACCGGCCCTTATCCAGGAGGGACTGTAGAAACTCAGTACAGCAGGCACGGGGCGCTGTACTGGGACCTTGTTCTGAGCCGCACACTAGTCGGAGAACAGCTTCCACCTGTTTCTTGTACTGCCGGCCGGTAGACCGCGCACTGGCATTCAGAATAGTCCGTCAGACTGGTTCTATGCAGCCACTCAGCATCCGGTCGGGCCCTCCCGTGACCCCTAATTGAAGGCGGCAGGGATTGGAATGCCAAATCCGACCCTCTAGTTGCGACAGGAGATCCCTCCTGTCGGGGAAGAACTCTGACAAGCTTATAGCAAAAGCAGAGGGAATGGTGGAAAGGCATAAAGAAGATCCTCTGGCCACGTGTGAGCCAGGGCATCTTGACCCAGAGGGCTGGTCCTCCGTCAGGGAGACCCAGTGGGGGCAGTGGGTCGACACGTCTGGATGCAGCCGCCACTCTCCCGGTGGAGGCTTGTAACGGAACAGGAAAACCACAACTTGTTCCATTCTCCTGGTGGGTACACTGCCCACAGGCTGGTCAGGCGGGGGGCCTCCCAAGTCAGAAGGCCACGGTGATCCCCGTAGCAACTTCTGCAGATCTGGTGCCCCATCGATAGTTCATGGGAAATCACAGCAGAGGTGCTGTCCACCGGACAAGCACATGCTTTCCCTTCAAACATGGAAGGAAGTGCTCGAGCGCTAGCTCTAGAACCTGGACCTGCGGTCTTTCAGCAGACAACTGCCCCCAGGCTGTCCTGTTCTGTCACCCTGCACCCCGCCTTGAGAGGCAGGTATCTGTTGTGACAATCTCCTGGTGGAATGGAACCGAGCCCCTGGGGCTCGGTTCCTGGGACACTGTTCGCCAGATATGCACTCCCTCCATGGGGATAGTGAATAGATGAATAGACACTGTTTCGATAATATTATTGCCCTGTATCTGTGCCACTTGGCATCCAAGTGAAGGCTGTTCAGCCATCCGCACTGGGGCGACAGACAGGCCCTCATAGGGCCACACTAATGAAGGTTATGCTCTGAGAAGGGCTCAGGTAGCTCCTCTCCATGTTCACCTTGAGGCCCACCGGGCCACGTGAGAGAAGGCGAGCAGTGTCCTGTGGCGCCTGAAGCCGGGACGGCGCCTAGGTCAGCCAGTCTAAGTACGGCAGTATGTTCACGCCCTGCGATTGCAGGGGGAAAGGACAGCAGTAACACACTGTGGACACCCATGGGGAGATGGGAGAGTCCGAATGGAAGCACCCAGGACTGAAAGTTGTGGTGATGCACCATGGGAACAGGCGTCGATAGACGTGAACCACTCTCCCTTGGAAATCCGCTGATGGGAGAAAAAACCCCGACAGCCGGCCTGGAGACATCTCCTGGCACCCCTGCCGGGGGGGACGGGGACGTAAGTAGGGTTGTATAGGTAGCGGTCCGGCCTCTCAGCAGGACACCGAGGCCTGTTGCGGCTACTAGGGTAAGCTGGAGGCTGAGAAAACGGCCTTGTGGGCCAAAAATGGGACCCCTAGGTCTGGGGGTGCAGGCATGTCCCTGCAAAGACCAGAGAACTTCTGCCTGGTCTGGCTAGCTCTAACAGTCCGCTGAAGCGCCTGTACAGCAGCTGACTCGAACAGCTCACCAGGCTCCACTGGGACAGTATGGAGGGTCCTCCTACATGTCTCAGATAGGGGTGACTGCGCCAGCCAAACCTGGCGACGAGTCTGAACCAGGGTGGACATCATACATCCACGTTCCCTCGATATGAGCGCAAACGCCTGCAATGAAGCATCACTGAGCAGAAGCGTCGAAGTAGCCCGCTGCAGAGAATCTGCGAGGGAAAGCATGAGGTGGGAGAGGGAGTTGTCGATACGGTGCACAGCGCTGCTGTGTCCTAAGCCCTGGATAGCAGGTCATCTTTGACCCGACATTGGGTCGAGGGCACCTGGCATCGGGCCTCAGAGTCTCCTCAGGGGAAACTGATGGACGCCATAGTTGTCTAACTGGCTGGCATACGTGCAAGGCCAGATTTGCTACCTCCTGCATGGTCTGATGTAAGGCGGGAGAGAGCCCTGGTGTCTCCACCATGCACGCAACTCCCTCAGATATTCCTCGGAGGGAGGAACAGAAAAGGTGGTGAGGGCGGGAAGGTGCCTGAAGAAGGCACTCACAGGTGGATGTTCCAGCTGCTGTGTATGCCCGGCGTGCAAGCGCCATACCAATGACCAGGGTAGGTTGGTCTGGATTCAGCTGCCCTGACAGGGGGAGGTAGACCTCCCGCATCAGGTGTTCCACTTCGGCCAGCCTAGCAGACCTTACTGCTCAAGGCGTGATGCCGCAGGTCCTGCCTGGGTTCTCCCTGCTAGGGCAAGAGGTCAGGGCCGTCTTCCGGCTGAAGAGGAGCTATACAGGTCCTACAGCCGGGAGAGTTTAACATGGCCGCGATTCTGGTGGAACCCTTGTCCCACTAGTTTATGCGGAATTCCAAATCAGTCCGAGCGGGAGCGCTCTGCTGAATGTTGAGAGAACAGGCAGGGGGCAGTCAGTGGCGAGTGATCCTTCGGACACTCTTCCCTTAGCCAGCCGCTGCGGATATTGGTGACCCACCAGTTAGCCTGAGCGAGAGCACTCTGCAACTGTGGAAACAGGTCAGGCAAAGTCCTTATAGTGAGAGGGGCGAGGACACTCTCTAAGCCCACTCTCTTCACTAAGATAGTTGCTGCAGATATTAGTGTCCCCCCAGTTAGCTTGAGCGAGAGCACTCTGTTACCGTAAAAAACGGACAAAACAGAACACAGTCCGTACAGTGAGAGGGGAGCGAGGACACTCTTCACTAAGATAGTTGCTGCCGATATTGGTGTCCCACCAGTTAGCTTGAGCGAGAGCACTCTGCCACTGTGGAAACAGGTCAGGCAAAGTCCTTATAGTGAGAGGGGCGAGGACACTCTTCACTAAACTAGTTGCTGCAGATATTGGTGTCCCACCAGTTAGCTTGAGCGAGAGCACTCTGCCACCGTGGAAACAGGCCAGGCAAGTCCTTATAGTGAGAGGGGAGCGAGGACACTCTTCACTAAGCTAGTTGCTGCAGATATTGGTGTCCCACCAGTTAGCTTGAGCGAGAGCACTCTGCTACTGTGAAAAACGGACAAAAAGAACACAGTCCTTACAGTGAGAGGGGAGCGAGGACACTCTTCACTAAGACAGCTGCTGCAGATATTGGTGTCCCACCAGTTAGCTTGAGCGAGAGCACTCTGCCACTGTGGAACAGGTCAGGAAAACAGTTCTCATAGTGAGAGGGGAGCGAGGACACTCTCTTCACTCGGATAGTTGCTGCAGATATTGGTGCCCCACCAGTTAGCTTGAGCGAGAGCACTCTGCTACTGTGAAAACGGACAAAAAAAAACCCACAGTCCTTACAGTGCGAGGACACTCTCCACTTGGACAGGTGCTGTAACTCTTGGTGTGCTACCAGTTAGCCTGAGCGAGGGCACTCTGCTAACTGATATCCGCTACCGATATGTCCATAATGTTTACAACAATCAATGGACACACCGAGTATTAGCTTAGTCTAGTTAGCCGGAGCGAACTCGACAGCCGTAATGCGTAAAAACCATCAATGGGCACAACCTCAATGTTGATTTAGTATAACTAGCATTCACCGAGTTAGCCTGAGCGAGCACATTCCGCTAACTGTGATCGTTGTAATGCTACAAAGTTGATGGCCACAGCCCCAGTACCAGCTTTGTTTATCTAGGTCCCACTGAGTTAACCTGAGCGGGGATGCTCTGTTAACTGTGACAGCCGTAAGGATACAAAGTTAATGGCCACAGCCCCAGTATCAGCTTTGTTTAGCTAGTTTCCCACTGAGTTAACCTGAGCGAGGACGCTCTGTTAACTGTGACAGCTGTAAGGATACAAAGTTGATGGCTACAGCCCCAGTATCAGCTTTGTTTAGCTAGTTTCCCACTGAGTTAACCTGAGCGAGGACGCTCTGTTAACTGTGACAGCTCTGTTAACTGTGACAGCCGTAAGGATACAAAGTTGATGGACGCAGTCCCAGTATCAGCTTTGTTTAGCTAGTTTCCCACTGAGTTAACCTGAGCGGGGACGCTCTGTTAACTGTGACAGCCGTAAGGATACAAAGTTGATGGCTACAGCCCCAGTATCAGCTTTGTTTAGCTAGTTTCCCACTGAGTTAACCTGAACGGGGACGCTCTGTTAACTGTGACAGCCGTAAGGATACAAAGTTGATGGACGCAGTCCCAGTATCAGCTTTGTTTAGCTAGTTTCCCACTGAGTTAACCTGAGCGAGGACGCTCTGTTAACTGTGACAGCTCTGTTAACTGTGACAGCCGTAAGGATACAAAGTTGATGGACGCAGTCCCAGTATCAGCTTTGTTTAGCTAGTTTCCCACTGAGTTAACCTGAGCGGGGACGCTCTGTTAACTGTGACAGCCGTAAGGTTTACAAAGTTGATGGACGCAGTCCCAGCTAGCATCCAAGTTAGCCTGAGTGAAGACACTGCTAACTGCGAATTACGTCAGATGTAAAGATTAAATCTCCATGTACACAACGCCAATGCGGATCTAGTGTCTCACAAAGTTTGCCTGAGCAGGAACACTCTGCTAACTGTGATAGCCGTAACACTGTGAAGGGCGGGCCGACAGCGTAATTCTACGCTCTCGTTAGCGCGCCACTCGATTACTAGAGCGGAAGCGCTCTGCCAACCGTGGAACAAACAACTGTTATAGAAAACAATGTTAATCGATCTTACCGATTGCTGTCATCACGACTTAGCTGACCCTTATCAGACTGGTGACGACCGATGATAGGGGCGTCCACCAGTCCGGGGCTCGATGTCCGAACGGCGAACACACCGTTCCCTCCGAAGAGGGACAGCTCGTCGCAGCCTTTGGAGGGCGAGAGAACCGCAACTCCGACCGGTAGTCACAAGGCTACAGCGACGAGCTCTAATATGTCTTGATCGTAGACACATCCTTGTTTAAGCTACAATGGTAGCTAACCTGCGACGCGAGAAGAAAAAAGGACTGAGCTCAGGATGACACCGGAACTTATAGACGACGGTGGTCATCCGAGGTCACACGTGACTTTGTTGATATAAATATTCGACCTGCGCATGCGCGCGACGGAAGATATCCAGTGTTAAGCACTGCCTCTGGCGGTCAGTAAGGATGAAATAGAAACATACATACATACATACATACATACATACATACATACATACATACATACATACATACATACATACATACATACATACATACATACATACATACATATATATATATATATACACACACACACACACACACTAGGGGTGTAACGGTACGCGTATTCGTATTGAACCGTTCGGTACGAGGCTCACGGTTCGGTACGCATGACGAACCAAATATGTTTGAATAAAAACCTTATTTAACCAGGTAGTCCCATTGAGATTAAAAATCTCTTTTGCAAGATGTAAGTAACAATACAAGATATAAGTAACAATACAAGATGTAAGCAAGATGTAAGTAACAATACTACATAACATGAAGGAGCAGTTTTTGTTTTTTATGCTTATGTGTTGCTAAGAAGACACCCCAGAAGATGAGTCACTCAGGTATAGTTCCATCATTGTTCAAAGTCAAAGAATAACTTCATGATGTTAGTTGTAATGAATAAATATATTTTAAAATCAAGTACATTTCTCTGGCATTTATAGTTTTCTACTGTACCGAAACGTACCGAACCGTGGCTCCACTGTATCGTACCCAACCCAACCGTGAGTTTTGTGAACCGTTACACTCTTAATATACACGTCCACAGCAGTGCTTCGCTGCTGTGCTGGTACTCCTGTCTGCTTCTCCAAACTCCATCTACTGTAGTAATACACTGAGTATGGAGAAGTACCTCATACAACCCCACTACAAAACACCAGAAGCATCCCTTCAACTTTAAAGAATCCACATGTGCATGATGATACAGATTCAAACTAAAGAAGGGGTTCTACTGTCCAAATACTTTAAAGATGTTTAGGGTCATTGATGGATCAGCAGGTAAAAGCAGAGTAAGGAAGTGCCATCTCGTAAAATGAATGGGAGTTACAGCATGCACCCAAATGAAATAACAACCCTGTTAATGTTTGAGAAGTGGGGCAATGAAGGATGGTTATTACATGGTTATAAACATCAATAATTGGCAGAGGAACTGATGATGTATCGCTCAATTTCAATTAATTTTCCTTGGTGATTACAAACTCTCCTGAGCACTAAAAAAACCTGAGACACTTACCTGTGACCTCCTCGAGGTTCACTCTCATAACAGTCAAGTGATACTGGGGACAAACCCTAAAATACTAATTATTACTCCGTTTTTACAGCCTGGAAAACCATAACTGGTAGAAAAAATACATGAAATCGGAGCTGAACTGCAATTAATGTCGACTATTAGATGAGTGGAAGCATTTCCTTCTCTAACTAGGCCGAGTTGCTCCCTTACTTGTCCTCCTGGTGGTTGTCCTCCCCCTCGCTGAGCTCCTCGTCGTCCACCAAGTGCCCGAATGGCTCCGAGGAGATGGACACCATATTGGAGAGGATGAGGCGGCTGTCACTGCTGGCCGTCAACACCAGCTGGTCGTGGCTGTGGTTGTAGCGGACGCTCCACACCCTGGGACGGGAAAAAAAACAAAAGACGCACCAGTCGACATTTAAACAGTGCAGCTGTATGGAGGGGGGGAGGGGGGGGGGGGGGGGCAGTACATTCATGCATGGGTGTGTTTAAGAGCTGTGTGTGGATCTTTTGTTCTGAACAAAACTATAGCGAGTAAAACCACATCTACGGAAGACCACACATGCTGAAACACACACACACACACACACACACACAGTCGTGCAGAGAAACTGTCCGTCTCTGTCTCTCTTTCACACACTCGTGCCCACGCAAATGATGCAGAAAATGCAGCGTTCTCACAGTGGGATTCACACAAATTATGCCTCTGGGTGTAGACTCGGATGCCAACAATTGAGGATTTGGTACTTTTCAGTCTATGTTTGGGCTCAGTTCACGAGCTGATGATCATCATCATAAACTCCCTCATCCGGGTTTTATTTGTTGCTCTGATCCACTTTTTCAATCCTCCACCCCTTCCTCTCTCCATCTGTGTCTCTCTATATCTCTGATTGTCAACGTGTCTCCCTCTCTTGCTCTTTTTCATTCTCTCTCTCTCTCTCTGTGAGCCAGGGGCACAGCTCAGAGTGCGGTACCAGTTTCCCTCACAGGGAGGGATAACGGAGACTGTTGACAGGAAATCAGCCTCGGCCACGCCGTTCCCCGTGCTCCCCTAATCCGCTTCCCTGCTAAAAAATAGTCCCTAATACTCCCAGCAGCCCTGAGGCCATATCCTGCCCGCGCTCTGGAAAAAAAAATGAGCGCCCCAACACACACACACACACACACACACACACACACATATACATCGCACTAAAGAGAAGTGTACACAGGACGAATACACGCAGACATATGCATTATAGAAATGATTGAACACACTCAAATGCATGTAGCCACACAGAGATAAAAAGAGAGCCCTTGCAAAAAAACACAGATTAGATGGCGCACACACACACACCCATACACACACACACACACCTCCTATCTGAAGAGATCCCATCTGCAGCTATCTACAGTTATGGATATGTTCACTAAGTCTATCTTTCTTTTGGAGATAACGCCTGCACTCGTGTGTTCGTGTGTGTGTGTGTGTGTGTGTGTGTGTGTGTGTGTGTGTGTGTGTGCCTTTATCTTTATTTATTGGTGTGCTGCAGCAGTAGCCCAGTTTGGCTCGCAGACACACATCATCTATTCAGCTCACACAGGAGAGTGTGTCTCCCATGCGCACGCACGCACACTATGTTCAGCTCTCAGCACCGCCCAAAGCCTCACAGAAGCTGAGCTAGTGCAGGACTGGGCTGCCTTCGACCCACACTGACTCAACCCTCACTGACAAAATGAGTAGCGGCCTATTTAATTAGTAATTAGTGTATTACTACCTTTTATTGCACCAGCAGTAGTTAGGGCATTTCATTAGTTAGGAGATAAAGCCATTAATAAAACCAGAAACCAATCAACAGTGAAGCAAAGCAGTTATCACCATGTTTATCATTATTGTTACTGGGTTTTACTGAATGTGCCTGAATTACACTCCATGCTGTGTGACAGGCTTTTTTAACCTCTTACACAGGTACAGTATCATTATATTAGACATACTTTCTCCCCCACATTCAAGTCAAATCTGAGGTAATGATAACTGCTTTTTCATCTATTCCTCGTCAATTCTGACCATGTAATATACAATCAAAGATCAAATGTTACGTCCCCAACACAAGGTCAGTGAGCTGTGGGGAAACGTTGGAATGTGATGCACTATTTGAAAATATAAAAAGATTTAAAGAAACAACATTTGCATCTGTTAAACTAGGTGTATGTCGCCATGCACGTAGTTTAAGTTTCATTTGTCCAGATTTTGAGGTATCCAACTCTAAAATGTCTGTCTCTACCAAGAAATGGAGGTGAATGGATTTTTTAATTTTTTTGTAAATCTGTCAGTCGCCTCGGACTATGATGTACATCAGCATAAACTTTATTATAATGGCCATCCAGGGTGAATTATTTCACCAGCTGATAGTCCCAATTCTCCTGCATGGGCTTTCCATAATATTCACCATATTGACAAGTGTCATTGAAAATTGCTGAAAGGTTTGATGCACAGCAAATGGAGCGAACCGCACTGTGTGTGGCGAGCTGGAGAGATATAAGTAAGATACAGCGTTCATTTTTTGGATGCATTCATTAAAGGAGCAGTGCTCCAAAAAAAGATATGTTCAATTTCCTGCAAAACCTTTCTGATAATAGTAAATATTCAATTTCTAAGCTTTCCTAAGGAATTACATGTCTGATTGACCAAAGTACATGCATGTTCAGGAATGACACGATGGGGTCTATAATAACCCTCAGTGTAGAAATCATCTCTCCTCTGCATTATATCCCAAAGAAAAATGCCTTAAATTAACAAAGCTCATATTCAATTTAAATTGATTATTGGCCTTTTAAAAACTTGTACTACAGTCCAACAACTAACTGCCTCTAGTTCAACAATGTCATACCCCATTCATTCCCACCCAAACATGGGAGGATGACAGCAGGTTAGTGTGACACTTGAGGAGGACGGATACGTGCCGACAGTGGAACTTGAACTCGGGGGCTCTGGTTCGAGGACAGTACCCACTCCACTACCCACCCCTGACAGTGAACCTCTCTGTACACCCCCGCCGATCCACCCACCAGTGTGAGTGCTCCTCCAGGGTCTTGATGGGCTCCTGGACGTTGCGGACGTCCCAGAACTTGACCTTGCAGTCGTCTCCGCAGCTGGACAGGTAGTACTGGCGGTTGGGGTTGAAGTCCAGGTCACGCACCAGCTGGCCATGGGCATTCTCTATACAGTAGATCTGACTGGAGAGGGAGAGAGGGGAGGGAGGGAGGGAGGAGAAGAGAGAGGTCATTAGAAAGAACGAGGCCGACATGAGGCATGGAGGGGAAGACAGATGAAAGAATTAGGATGGAAGGAAAGGAAGCAGCCGGGGAGAGAAATGATAAGAGAGAGGTATGGAAGAAAGGGAGAGAGAGAGAGAGACAGAGAGAAGAGGATGTGACAGAACAACAAAAGGAGATATGAGAGGGAGGGCGAGGATGATTCACAGGGTCCACACACGCCAGAACATTCCCAGGCTAAATCAAAAGCTCCTCTGTGTCTGTCAGTGAAGGCCAGGCTCAATAAAGAAGCCGACACCAGCGGTGGTAAATTATAAACGCAAGCCTCATAACCGCGCAGCCTTGACTTCCTGCTAGAGTGAAGTTAACAGAATGACATGAGGAGGAAGAGAGACAATCACTTTCCATCTATCTGGCCACCTCCTCCACCTTTCATGTTCCATACATTTTCCTCGGCTCTCCTTAAATATACACCCAAAGAAGTCTATTGCTTCCTCTTTTATTTGCTTCTCTCGCTGACCTTCCAACCAATTCTTTATGTCATTGCCATGGTTTCAAGAGCCAAATTCAGCTATGGTACGGTCACGTCAAAAAGTTCTATTCATGACTTCTTCAGTAAAGGTCACAGACCAAAACAGAGTTAAAAGGAGAGTGGATGTAATGTTGGATGAGTAAATAACTGTATCGACCAATATGCCAGTTGGCTTGTGCTCTAGCGCCGCCGGCAATTGTTGAAGTTGAACTGATTTTCCCTGATTTCTTGCATTGATCAGACACCAAACATAATTTAATTTTAAGAAATTTAAATGATTCCATGTCGTAGAGCCTTGTGAATTTGACCTTTTTTCATAGCTTTCACAGCTGAAGTTTGTTGTTGTTGATTAACAGTTCATTAAAAGCTGTTTAGAAGTAATATTCATCACAGTAATGGTGGCTTGTTTACTTACTTTACCGCCCTCAACCTGGATTTGTCTTATACAGCATGACAAAATATCTTCAGGGTTGTAAGACAGCAGAGAAAAAGACAGATTTCTGGAGAAGCAGTCCTTTTATATGCGTGTAATAATGCTACAAACTGTACAGGTCTATATTAATGGTTCCGTAGCAAATAGAAGTAAGCTGTGTTTGTAGCCTCTTGCTGCTGTTTCCTAAATATAAGAAGAATGCAGCAAATCAACTGGGTGTCAGAGAATTGAAACTCATTTGAATAAACTGGCAATTAATTAGATCTAGAGCTTTGCCTCCACCATAAATGCAACACGAGACTGCAGAAAATCAGCACTTGTTTTTCCACACCACCGTTTCCTCTCCAGGCTAGCCTAGCGAAGCTCGGCCTGGCATGGTGCTGCTCAGCAGAGTGGAAAGCCTCAGTGTTATGGCCCAGCTGGATGCCAACAGCAGCTAGCCAGCTAGCTAGTCACTCCCGCTGATCACGTTAGGCAATTAACATGCTAATTAAAAATCTCATTAAAATAAAGGAGGTATAAAAGAATGACCTCAGGCAGACCGCTGGGCTTCAATTAGGTCAAGACAACTCAGGGACTGTGTGTGACTCTGTGTGTGTGTGTGTGTGTGTTTGTGCCGTCACTGCCACTGGACCGTGCCGTTGGTGTTGGCATATGGAACTTGACAATGTCAAATAACTTCCACTAGCTTCCACTGAAAACAACCTTTTTTTGGTGGTGCATAGATTGAGCGTACATGTTCTAAATGACTAACCCGGCACAAATGAGTGCATAAACCTGCATCAGGTTTGCACCTATTACCACCTATAAGCACTGTGATTCCTGCTTATAGGGCTTTTGTTCGACATGTCTGGATATGTCCAGATTTACCATTATGAGCTGTGTCCCATTTCCATACTATTTACCAATATATTCAGTGCATTCTCATCAGCATAAAGGGTGTTGGTGTCTGAGGGAACAGGATCATTGCTCTGTGATTTCACAATAAGCTTTCCAAAGTCATTGTTCGATTGATGTCTGACCGTTTTCTATCACGGTTTATTTTTCAGAGTTCACGTGTGTGTGTTTTTTTTGCGGAGTGGTTCCAGAACTACCCCAGGCAGGGTTTCCAAATGCAAGTTCATCTTAGCTACATTAAAGCTAGGGTTGGTAATGTTGAGAAACATCCAAAAGTAAGATAGATTTAAATGATCAACCCAAAAAAGTCCAGCCAACTCTTTTCCAATGAAGCTAGCTAGTAGCACTAGCTCTAAAAAGTGTCTAATTCTAGCAAGAAAGTAGCCATAGCCACGCCCCCAAAATGATCATTATGATTGTAAACAAAGAACATGGCTTCTAAAATCATGGATGTACAGTATAATGACGACTGGATATTGGACCCCAAGCTGGCGCCTCTCCTGCTATGTGGCCCACTGAACATGCGCACTAGTTTCAGATCATCCCAGACGCTCTTCTCTTTTTATCTCTCCTCACTGCTACTTTTTAAATTAGCGACGTGCAAAACATTCAGGTAATGCTAGCAAGTTCATTTTCAGATGCCACTGATGAGCTTCTTTGCCGATTACAACGTCAAACGTCGCTGAGGCAACGATAGAAAAACAATGTTTGTGATGTTATTCATTCATTCATGCTGTGTTGGGACAAAGATGATTTACGGGTTGTGTCATTCATGAGGACCACTCAATTTCTCAATTGATATCAATAAAAAAAATGTTATCCATATTTCCCAACTTATATTAAGCTGACAATTTATATTCAGTTTCTTCTTCCTAAGCTTTGAACACTTGCTTTCTGGAATACTTATTTATTCATTACATTTGTGGAACCTGATTTTAAGGAACACAGCTCACTCAAAATAGAAATTGAATGTGTAATTTTGAGGCAGAGTGCATGATTTATTTACAGTGCTCCCTCCCTCTTCTGTGTGTGACTCCGGGGTAAAAGGCGTGACCCCGGGCTGCAGGTGGCTGGTGTTCAACCCGGCCCGCCGTGGAATGGGACGCGGCCGCCGCGCGAAAAAAGGAAATGGAGCAGGAAATTGGGTTAGTTTCGCTCGTTCCCTCTCTGGTGTCTCAGAGCAATCTCCCCCTCCACGCACGCACACAAACTCACCCATCCCCCCCCCCCCCCCCCCCCCGGCTAATAGCGGAGAGACCTGGGACTTCTTCGGATGTGTGCGAGTGTGTGTGTTTGTGTTTGTACGAGTGCAGAGGATTAGAGTTGTGACCGGCCTAAGCCACCAAACACACTCAATCTCAAGTCATCCAGCCGGTTAGGCTGAGTGTGTGATGGGGGGGTTGATGAGGGGACAGGGGACCTATTACACACACTGTTAGGCCCACACAGATAAAAACATAAAACTGGGAAAACACACTGCCTAAAATACTTTTATGTGTGTAAATACGGAGGGAGATTTAGATGTGTAAGAGGGAAGCTACAAAGGTAGACAGATGAGCACACATTTGAGCATCTCGCACACACACACACACACACACACACACACACACACACACACACACACACACACACACACACACACACACACACACACACACACACACACACACACACACACACACACACACACACACACACACACACACACCCCTCCTGGCTTAGCCCAGATGATAAATCTCTCTGCTGAGAGGATTGACTGGCACACAGACGTTCACAGTCACGCACAAACTTGCACACACGCATTCACTCTCTCACACACGCATTCACTCTCTCACACGCACACACACTTCTGTTTCTATGACAACTGCTGAGGGGAGGGAGGGGGAGAAAAGAAAAATCGAAAGAGGAGAGCAATCATTTCATCGCCGATCAAAATTAAAGCCTGGCTTTGAGATGGAGCTGGCAGAGAAAGAAAGATGGGAGAAAGAGAGGAAGGTAAGAGGGAGGGAGCGAATGGGGCAGGTAAGAGTAGAGGGGGGGGGGGGGGGTAGTGTCTCCCCATGTGCAAAAGTAAGGGTTCATTACATAGAGCAGCCTAAATGATTTTAAATCAGTCTGATGGTTAACATGAAGTGCTCACAAAAGTTGATGAAAAACTAATATAACAACTAGGTATTAACTTTCAAAAATTATCGTTACATCCCCTACGCTTCATTTTGTTGGAATTAATGAATGAATTCAGAACGGTAGGGATGACGTATTGATGTAGGCCAACCCGAAAGTCAGCATTACATTGTTTCCCCCCAACAAAACGCCAATGGGCTTTCTCCATTTAGTTTTGAATTATTGCAGAAAATAAACTCTGTGGCAAACAAACATTTATATGCTGATAAACACCACAATTGCAATTACCAGAAGTAAAACTACACTACGGTCACATGACTTAAGCACCACTAAGAGATCCAAACACTCCCTTGTCATAATTGCGTGTATGCTGATGTCTGGAGTGCATATAACTACCACACAGGGTGAAGTCCAGCCATGTGACCTTTTCTTGTTATTTGTTGTCTAGTACTCTTCGCATTCGTTGGTTGGGTCTGTTAGGGTAAGGGTTAGAACATCAGGGTAAGCCAATCAGAGTAGGGCAGACTTTGCATTTACCATAGTAGGTACAAATATTGCATCCTATATGGATCAAGGTGTTTTTTAGCACAATAAAAGGTATAGAAGACTCACGGAATGAGAAGCCTGCTTATGTCTACCTCCATCTGAAATCAAGTACCCAAGATTTCAATAAGAGAGTATTTCTTTGCTCATTTTTATTCTTTCATTTCAAGGTTTGCATAAGGTCATGAATGCACCATTATGAGTCACAGTACCATGTCTGGCTCGTGTCTACTGGGGAGCACATGAAAAGGTCACAGAGGATCGATCTGACAGTCGCAGGGTTCAAAAGGTCACCCTCGAATCAACAGCGGCATATGGAACCCCGCACTTTTCAAACAAACAGCTGACATCTTTTGCATAATGGCTTGGTGTTGGAATGTGATACACGATACTCCTAATGGGCAACACTTTTTGCATAATGGCGCCATATTTGAATACGTGAATAAAATATGATGGAAAGGGCTTTTTGAATAATGGTTTACCTTGGGAAACCTATATCATCATGGCACGCCGAAGCACCGCCACATCTGTTGAGCCGGTGGAGTGTAGAGGGCTGTTTTTTTGGGTCAGCAGGCGTGCAGTGTGATCAGGAGCCTCTGTCGTCTGCCTGGGTGACGGGTTTTGATGCTGTCTAGTACTCGTCTGTACCAGCAGACAGCTGGCTTTCAACCTGCACTGTGAAGGAGCCAACAGCGCCACTATCAATCATTCCACCTTCTTTTACGCTCTTTCTCCCTCTCTTTTTTCATGTGGGCTCATTGTGACCCCCCCCCCCCCCCCTCTTTCCTCTTGCTCACATATGCACCAATACACACCACAGGGGGACGTGTAGAGCGGCCATGCTTCACTGCAGCACTGCACTGCTTTTCAGTATGCACCCTGCAGTGCATGGTATGGCCGCAAGCGTGACAGCTAATACACAGCTCTGTGTGTGTGTGTGTGTGTATTTCCCCTACCCTGTTGGAACTGTCAATCCAAGTGGGAATTCAGGGAGAGACGCGGTGGAAGGACATGTCCAATGACAGGCATGTCTCTCTCACTCACACACACACACACACACACACACACACACACACACACACACACACACACACACACACACACACACACACACACACACACACACACACACACACACACACACACACACACACACACACACACACAGGTGTATGCCCAGTGGCTAGAATTCCATGCCTGTTAGCAAGCCTAATATTATTCAAAGGCTCAAAGCATCCCAGTGTGCCAAGAATGACACAGTTGGTTTCCCTAAAACTAACACAACCCTGTTTTTTTCATAATTTTTCGACAGACAGTTTGACAGAATTGTTACTTGTGCACACGTGCATTGGTGTTCTCATGCTTGCATTTTACGGTATAAACTACAACTGACACTCCGTGTCTTGAAGGCTATGATCATCGCATCTGACCGGCATGGTTCCTCAACAATTTTCCGATTTCAGACTCTTTCTTGTCGGCAGACAAAACCTTTTTGTCAATGGCTCCACTAAATGTTAAATATTATTATATTAATATTATTGAATGACAGGGGGTCTGCCACGGTATCAAAGGGAATCGAGTGCTGCAGAACCAGGAAAAGAGCTTCCCTCGTCTCAAAGTCAATGGTTTTTAGATGGGTTTTTGGTCAGATGCCTGATATAAGGTATGTGGTTAACACAAGCTGAAGAGATTTTATCGGTTTGTTCTACGGCATAAAATACGTCAGTTAATACCACACTCGGGAATTTTGAAGCTTTTTACGTGTCTTAAAAAAGGTGGTTTCTACAAAGCGGCTTAATGAGACTACTAAAGGTCATCAAGGCCACTCTTCCGCCTTTACAGCCTCGTTGTGTATTCTCGCGCTCATGCGATGAGGTGTGGTACGTTTACAGCCTAACCGTAGTTTTTTACTTCTGGTGATTGCATTCATGATTAAAAAAAATCTGAAAAGTTCTGTTCATTTGTAAAGAAATATCTCACCGTACAGAATGAAGTAACAGTATAAACGTTTGTTTGCCACAGAGATTATTTTCTGCAACAATACAAAACCCAATGGAAAATCCCATTTGCTTTTTGTCGAGGGGAACCAGTGTGCTGCGAACTTCCACGCTGGCCTACAGAAATACCTCATCTCTGCAGCACTCTATAAAGACTTTAACAAGGACTTTTGGTTTTTTTCTTTTCTCAAGAAATTGTTGACATGTTTTGCACCACGACAGGACAAGAGCTCAGAGGGGAAGACCCTGCATTAAGGAAGAGGCCTTCTAATACCAGCCGTGTCATTTATGGCGAGTAGACTTTAGACATGGGGGAGACCAGCATAGGCCCACTGTCAAAAGACTATTTGGACTTGGCCTGCTTAGATGAATCTAGTCTTTAGTCATAACATCCTCAGAATCTGTACACTGTGGCAAACCAGGGGGGAAAGCTGAGCCGACACAGCACAGGAGGCGGATCCCCAAGCTCAGGTTGGGGGAGGTGATAGAGGGAGTATACTATCCGGTGCAGGTGCTGCAGCCACTAGGCACATGGCAGTGGTCACACCTGCAGCCCATGAGCTAATTGGAAGGAGCATATATTCCCAGGGCTGTGAAGCCGCCGGGAGAAAGAGACAGACTGACAGACTGGGCAGCGGATACAAGGATCCATGGAACCTCTGGAAAGGAGCTTCAGCAGACGGGAGGTAACTAAGCGTACTCACCTCTCTCCTCTGCTCTGCCCAAACAGGATGGAGGAATCGTCTCACGCTGAGTGTAGACCGAAGGCCAAAGACCCCGACCGGGAGGAATCTTTTGTTTAGTTTGACCCAATCCCGCTTTACCCTACCCTGTTTATTAAAGGACACTTTTTGTTACATGGCTACTGTCTCTGAGTCACCTGTTTTATCGCTGAATCTTGCCTCCACGTCCCCCGGGTTGCCACATTTGGTGGAGAATGTGGGCACGGTGATCCGTCGCTAAGGATTCAGAATAAAATAGGTACTCAGAGAGCGAGAGAGAGAGACCCACAGTGCTATGGAGAACGCACTAGCACAGCTTGTGTACACTCAAACCCAGCAGGCCGAGAGCCTTAGAGCCTTACAGGACGCCAGGACTACTCTGGGCCAGCATCTGATAAAACCAGAGAGGCCTACGGAACCCAGTAAAGTGCTCACCAAACAGACTGGTGAAGACGACATTGAGGCCTACCGCGAGGTTTTTGAGAGAACTGCAGATAGGGAGCGGTGGCCTAAAGCAGAGTGGGCAGGGATCCTAGCCCCTTTTTTAACCGGCGAAGCCCAAAAAGCCTGTCGGGATCTCTCCCCCAGAGAAGTGAATAATTATGATGCCTTAAAAGCAGCCGTTTTAGCCCATTACGGTCATAACCTCCAGACAAGGGCCCAACAGTTCCACGCCTGGACCTATGATGCCACTGTCCCAGTGCGACCGCAGGTTGCAACCCTTCTGCGCCTGACACGTAATTGGTTAACCA
Source organism: Melanostigma gelatinosum (assembly GCF_949748355.1). Taxonomy (NCBI): domain Eukaryota; kingdom Metazoa; phylum Chordata; class Actinopteri; order Perciformes; family Zoarcidae; genus Melanostigma; species Melanostigma gelatinosum. Next base: position 3,279,239 of record NC_136649.1, on the reverse strand, counting down.
CGGGGGATGGGCCCTCAGCCATGGACAGAGTTGTACTGGACCGGTGTGTTAGAGCACTACCCGGGGATGCCAAACGACATGCCTCCCAAAGCAGCCCAGAGACAGTTGATGACCTAGTGGCGCTATTGGAGAATCACCAGGTCACAGTGGAGCTGATGCGGAGCAGTCGGCAAGAGCCCGTCCGACCCAGCCGCTCTGACCCCAGGGAAGACAAGCCAAGGCTGAGGAAGGGTGACCCGGAGACATCACCCCACTGCCAGATCCCCCAGGTGGGCCAGCCCAGGCCACCCCTCCCCCGTCGACCCCTTGTGAATCAGGACCGCCGGAAGTGCTTCACCTGTGGCCAAGAGGGCCATTTAGCGTGGAATTGTCCAGTGGGTGATGTAATGATGCCTACAGCGGGCTCATCCGACGCACAACCGAAGGCCGGCAGCTACCTGACTACTTGCTGTGCCCATGAGGGCACGAGGGCCCCAAAACTTTTCGTCAGAATGGGGACCCAGGATGCAGAAGCCCTACTGGACTCTGGGAGTGCAGTCACTCTCCTACGGCCAGGACTGACAACCGGGCCCAGAGGGCTCCCTATCCCAGTCTCCTGTGTCCATGGGGATTCGTGGGATTACCCCACCACCCACATTAAGATTCAGACCACAAGTGGCACTTTTGAAGTCATGGCGGGGGTGGTAGAAAACTTGCCGGTACCAGTGCTGATTGGGCGAGACTGCCCCATATTTTGGCGTTTGTGGGCCCACAGGGCAGCTGGCCACAGGAGACGCTGTTCAAAGAAGAAACCTCGGGGCAACCGGAAAGCTAAGGTGGTACATGCCTGTGCAGCACCATCGAGCCCAACCATTTCATCTGAAGTGGAGACAGAGGAGGATGCCCTGGCCCCAGCGGAGGCCCTGGTGAGGGAGGATTCACAGCCGGACGAGGCTTCGTCAAACAAATTTTTTTTTCTGAGTTTCCCCAAGCAGAAGAATAAAATGCTAGCCGCCCAGGTCAGTTTGGGACCGCCCAGTTGGAAGACCCCAACCTGGACCAAGTCAGACAAAACCTGGGGGTGGTCGAGGGGAAACCGGTAGAAGGGGTGAGTGTTACCACTTTTCGGTGAAAAATGGCCTCTTGTATAGGGTAGCTAAGCTGGGGGAACTTGTTGTTGAACAGTTGCTCGTCCCGAAATGCTATGTTCCAAAAGTATTGTACCTAGCCCATTCACACCAGTTGGGAGCTCATCTGGGAGCAGAGAAGACCTACGACAGAATCCTAGGTCGCTTCTACTGGCCTGGGGTGAAGAGGGCGGTCCAGGAGTATTGCAAAAGCTGCCGGGTGTGCCAGATGACAGCTCCAAAGGTACACTATCAGAATCCCTTGATCCCGTTACCCTTAATTGATGTCCCCTTCCAGAGAGTGGCCATGGATATAGTAGGACCCCTGCCAAAGTCCAGCAGGGGGCATCGATACATCCTGTTCATCATGGATTATGCCACCCGCTACCCAGAGGCAGTCCCATTACACACTGCAACTGCTAAGGCAGTTGCCAGGGAATTATTCCTCCTCTTTAGTCGAGTTGGCATTGTAAAAGAAGTCTTAACCGACCAGGGAAGCTGCTTCATGTCTCGGGTCATGAAGGAGATGTGCAAGTTGTTGAAGGTGAGCCAAATAAGAACCTCAGTGTACCACCCACAGACGGATGGCCTCGTAGAACGTTTTAATAAGACCCTAAAACAAATGCTGAGGAAGACTATTGATGTGGATGGGAAAAACAGGGACCAACGAATCCCCTTTGTCTTGTTTTCAATCCGAGAAGTTCCACAGGCTTCCACAGGGTTTTCGCCGTTCGAGTTGCTGTATGGCCGGAGACCCAGGGGCATGCTGGATCTGGCGAAAGAAGCCTGGGAGCAACAGCCATCACCCCACCGCTCCGTAATAGAGTACGTGGACCAGATGCAAGGAAGGATGGGTAAAATATGGCCCCTAGTGCGGGAGCATATGCAGCAAGCACAACGTGCTCAAGCCAGAATCTACAACCGGAAAGCTCAAGTGCGGGAGTTCCGGCCCGGTGAGGTTGTCCTGGTCCTGGTTCCCACGGCCGAATGTAAGTTCTTGGCGAAGTGGCATGGGCCCTATGAAGTGATTGAGAGGGTGAGCGAAGTGAACTATAAGGTGAGACAACCTGGGAGAAGGAAGGCCTGTCAAATCTATCACATCAATCTGTTGAAGAAATGGCACACTCCTGACAGTGTTCCGAGGGCGACATTAACTGCTGAAATCCCAGACCCTGTCCCTTCACAGGTACCTCTAGGCCCCCAATTGGGTCCGGCCCACCGGCAAGACGTGGTGGAACTGACCAGCCAGTTCAAGGATGTGTTTTCTGACCTACCTGGACGCACCGATGTGATCCAACACGACAATCACGGAGCCAGGAAAGAACGTCAAGCTCCGGCCCTATCGCATCCCAGAAGCAAAAAGGAAGACCATCAAGGAAGAGGTGAGGAAGATGTTGGAAATGGGGGTTATTGAGGAGTCACATAGTGCCTGGTCCAGCCCAATTGTTCTGATTCCCAAGACGGATGGCACTGATAGATTCTGCAATGACTTTAGGAAATTGAATGAAATCTCTAAATTTGATGCCTACCCCATGCCAAGAGTTGATGAGCTAATCGAGCGTTTAGGCCCAGCCCGGTTTGTGCCCACTCTTGACCTCACCAAGGGTTACTGGCAGGTTCCCCTCACAGAAGAAGCCAAGGGAAAGATGGCCTTTGCTACCCCGGAGGGCCTATATCACTATAAAGTCCTGCCCTTCGGAGTCCATGGAGCGCCAGCCACATTCCAAAGGATGATGGACCAGGTGCTCCGACCGCATCGTGAGTATGCAGCGGCCTACATAGATGATGTAATCATCCATAGTCCTGACTGGACCTCCCATATAAGCCATCTGAGAGCTGTCTTGGGAAGTCTACGGCAAGCGGGCCTGACTGCCAATCCCAAAAAGTGTCACCTTGGTCTAGAAGAGGCAGAGTACCTCGGCTACACTATTGGGAGAGGCAGTGTGAAACCCCAACTCCGGAAAGTGGACGCCATCACCACCTGGCCTAAGCCAGCAACGAAACGGCAAGTAAAAACGTTCCTGGGACTGGTGGGCTGTTATCAGTGTTTTGTCCCTCACTTTGCTACCATTGCAGCCGCCTTACATGAGATGATGAAAAACAGCCACCCACACCATGTACTCTGGAGCGCCGAAGCAGAGGAAGCGTTTGCAACCCTTCAGAAGGCCTTATGCACCGAGCCGGTCTTAAGTACACCAAACTTTGAGGACACGTTCGTCATCCATGCAGATGCCTCAGGATCAGGGATTGGAGCGGTGCTGTCCCAGGTTAGGGGAGGGGAAGAACACCCAGTGACCTACATTAGCCGTAAGTTGCTAAAACATGAAAGGAACTATTCAACTGTACAGAAGGAATGTCTGGCAATTAAATGGGCGCTAACCAAGCTACGATATTACCTCCTGGGCAGAAAATTCACTCTGGTAACAGATCATGCACCATTGAGATGGATGTCAACAGCCAAGGACACTAATGCACGAGTTACACGGTGGTTCTTAGAATTGCAAAACTTAAATTTTTCTGTTGAGCACAGGCCTGGAAAAGCCCATGGAAATGCGGATGCCCTGTCCAGGAGAGCGGAATGCTGGTTGGTCGACGCTCCTAGCCCCACCTGGAGCTGGTGGAGGGGGTGTGGCAATCCAGGGGGAAAAGCCGAGCCGACACAGCACAGGAGGCGGATCCCCAAGCTCAGGTTGGGGCAGGTGATAGAGGGAGTATACTATCCGGTGCAGGTGCTGCAGCCACTAGGCACATGGCAGTGGTCACACCTGCAGCCCATGAGCTAATTGGAAGGAGCATATATTCCCAGGGCTGTGAAGCCGCCGGGGGAAAAAGAGACAGACCGACAGAGGATACAAGGATCCATAGAACCTCTGGAAAGGAGCTTCAGCAGACGGGAGGTAACTAAGCGTACTCGCCTCTCTCCTCTGCTCTGCCCAAACAGGACGGAGGAATCGTCTCACGCTGAGTGTAGACCGAAGGCCAAAGACCCCGACCGGAAGGAATCTTTTGTTTAGTTTGACCCAATCCCGCTTTACCCTACCCTGTTTATTAAAGGACACTTTTTGTTACATGGCTACTGTCTCTGAGTCACCTGTTTTATCGCTGAATCTTGCCTCCACGTCCCCCGGGTTGCCACAACACGTTTAAAAATCATGTAAATAGTAAGGATACTAACTTGCTATCGGTGCCTATAGGCTACCATGTGCAATACCTATGCACCTTCGTCTGATAAGAACACACTGCATGCTCTCATTTGACCTCTGTGGGTCCAATGTGTATATCTGGCTTTAGTTTGTAGGGCTTTGTCAAAGAGCGCCGACTCTTTAATACTTAACAGCGGTAGCACAGTTTAGAAAGTTCATAAAGTCACCAAACTGTTTCCGTGATATCTATTATGCAGCTATATCTTTGCTAACATTAGCCACCATAAGCCACTGAGCGCATTGAGCAAGTGTGTGTTCATTCATTTGTAGTTCATAAATGAATTTTTTATTTCCTTCACCAGGACATTATGTATTTGTATGTGTGTGTGCATGGTGCAGCTCTGTTCTGTCCGTCTACTGCTCATCTTGTGTACTACAGGGCCCACCAGCCTAATATTTGTTGTGCTCATTTATGACTGTATGCTCAAAGGACCTCTGGCGGTTGAAATGATTCACACTTTCCGAAAACATATTCCATTGACCGTTTTATACTGTCATTGGCCGCTGAAACAACACTACTCTTATCGAGCCGGTAGCAAGCAGTGTGCAAAATACGGGGGGTATCCGGGGTCCAAGACCTCTTGATTGGCACCCCCCTGAAAGACGCAACATTTTGGGGGGGTGGTCTGTAAAATCAAAGACATTATTTGTCACTTACAATTACATTACCACCAAACACGGCGCGAATTATTCGCACGAGTAGATTACATACAAAGTCTATGCACAGACGTGATGAGACTGGAGTGACGTGGATTGGCGATGGCGCGGCGTCTATCAGCGTTGAGATGCTCCTCCTGTCATCACCGACGTCCTGCCGTTGTTGAATCAGATTAACGTTGGTGTGAACGCAGCATTACACAGTGAACTGCAGTTTAGCTGCACGGACAGCTGCATAGAATACAATGAGTCTAGATGAGTCTAGTCTGGCTGTCGTTTGTATTCTTTCAATCAAACATTACAGCAGTGGTCGAGGCAGACAAACCTGAGTGCACTTCTCTAATTTGTATTTTGTCTAGATGCAACCCCAATTATTTGTCCCAACTGGAAGCTCTGAGGTTTCATCACTTCAATCACATCGATCCACTGTAAAAGGAATCTGATGCATATTTAATCAACAGTGTGATATTTTCAAATTTGTGACAGCCGCCATATTCTTTGTAAAAATGTCAACTTCTTCCATGTGTTTCTCATAAATGAAGCTCTTCAGAAATGCTGCCAAGCAGCTTCTGACTCCCTGTGGCATAAGTGAAATAGGACCTTTTAGAATATGCATTCATGAAAAAGACGTTGCCTAACAATCACAACAGCGGCCTGTACAGCAGGGATTACATTTCTGAATAATGCAAAGGTACAGTGACAAAGACGAGCTGAGAAGAAGTGAAAATGTGTCTGGATTTTCTATTGAACACCACTTTCTGTCCCCAATATTAGAGCGGAGTTTTGAATAATTTACATAATGCTGCATATTACATCAGTACAAACTAGAACAGGATCCATATATATTTCATAAGCAGTGTTATCGTTGTCATTTTTTGTCTTTTGAAAGCACTGTGTATCTGGGAGACGGGGGTGCTGAAGACACCGTGCTCCTCTCCAGGGTGTTAGATGACTAACGAAAGGCGGCTGCTACTGCTGGGCTGTTTCCCTGTCCTTATTTCAGAGCAGGGCGGCCGTGATTGGGCTGGCAGACCGGGTGACGAGCCTTGGGAACGAAAGGGGGGGGAGGAGAAGAACACTGTGTGTGTGTGTGTGTGTGTGTGTGTGGGGGGGGGGGGGGGGTGGTAAGAGGGGACACCTCAGAGGTCGTCTGAGGAGGCAGTGGA
>NC_136649.1:3250663-3267907 GCF_949748355.1 Melanostigma gelatinosum | reverse complement strand
TAAAAAACAAGGCAGCAATTGGCTATTAATATACCCAGAAGTATATAAAGTACCTAAAATTGCCGATCTACAACATTCCAATTTAGTTTACAAGTACATGCATCAGTGGAGAAGAGCTTTTGTAAGTTATCTTCCAGGTGAATTTTAATACAGAATGTACAAGTTTTTAGTCATTTTTTCGAACATGGGATGGTGGTGCACTTCAGCCTCTTGTGGCCGAAATTGGTATAACAACAACAACAAACACAACGAATACGATTTTTGCCAAAAAAAAAAAAAAAAAAAAAAAAAAAAAAATAGTAAAACTTTTTCCCCTCACGTTTTCACTGATGGAAAAAAGTAACTCATCCTGGGAAAACTTTTGAATGAAACTAAAAATAGTATCCTGGCAAAAGCTTTATGCACCCACTCTTATGTCATAAACACCAGGGAGAAAACAACTTCAAATCAGACTTGGATCAGAAAAATGGATAACAGAATATTTTTCCCCAGCTTGCCTCTCAGGGCTTCCATAGTCTCTCTCTTAATTTCACATTTTTCCAAAACTAGCTGGGAAAACGACAGCATTACATTGTTTTATACTTTTAAAAAAACAACAAGAACTGTCCTCTCTCCACATGCTATTGATACTAGACCCAACACCTTCTTATATTCTGAATGAAGCTGTACAGAATTTCAAGTAGCCATAGTATTGCTCAGCCATACACACTCCGGCCTGATAATTCCTGTGGAAGGTAGCCTACTACCCCTAAAGAGAGCACTTGTCTGTTTCTAGGCATGAGCGAATACTGCGCAGGAACTAAATCTAGTTCTTCTGGTTGAAACGAAGCTTAAGTTCAGAGCTCCTTTAAAAGCACTGATAGCAGCATACTAATGCCTCCAGATTTGGAACGAGACGTTTCACTATCATATACGTGTATATATTACAGTGTCCACACATTTGGCCATGTAGTGCAGCTCTCTTACATTTTCATGTGAAACACAATGTATGACACCAGTCAATGGACTGTGAAGAAATAGATCCAGTGAATGACTTTCCTCCTACTTATTGAACAAGACTATTACTATCACTGTTGGAGAGACTTGGCCAGAATAATATGAAAGTGGCCACATCTTATAAACCTTCCCAGATACTGTGTGTGTGTGTGTGTGTGTGTGTGTGTGTGTGTGTGTGTGTGTGTGTGTGTGTGTGTGTGTGTGTGTGTGTGTGTGTGTGAGAGAGACAGAATGAATAGTGGATACTCTTTTGTCGCAGAGAGGATGTGCGCGCCTGATAACACACAGACGATATGGTGGCTATCAAATAATGAGTTAGCTATTGTGCGATATGGGGTGAGTGCCTCTGTATGTACTGTGGCTTACAGTGTGTGTGTGTGTGTGTGTGTGTGTGTGTGTGTGTGTGTGTGCGTGTTACCGTGGCCTGTGTTGAGCTATCCTGCAGGTCCCAGAGTAGTGCATGGTTATCAGCCAATGAAATCACACGCTTGCCATCCCCCATGGGCTCCCACAGCACGCTGTAAATACACACACACACACACACACACACACACACACACACAAGCAGAAAGTCACAGTCAATTAGAATGCAGATGTTGGTCAAACATGCCTACAGGCTCATCCACACATGCTGCAGCACTGGAGCGAATGGAGCGTGTTGGTCAGATTCACATGCCTGTTAATACAGCACCTTGTACAATATCACAGTTACATTGACTTTTAGATACGTGCAGATATGTGAATGCATGTATCCTGCATTTGCAGTGTCAAGAAGGAAATCTTGCACATCATACATGTTTGTTTTAACAAACGTTAAGGTTGCTATATTTTTCTTTTGGTGATAAATTTCCATTACAAAAGCTCCAAACCAAGAAATTGTGGGTCCTTCTATAATAATACCTTCTGATTTCCGTCCCGTCTGTGACAGAGAAAAGGCTCAGTCCCTATAGCTGTGAGCTAAAGTTACTCATCATCTAACACAAGCAAATGCATTGTTGGGGCCTATTTTAAGCAGAGCAGTAATCTGGTGTTCCAGTGAGCACTTCTGTCAGATGGTACAGAGGTGTTTCGAGTCGAAATAAACTGAAGGGTGTGTTGATGGTGATGAAGGAACACTGTGGCTCATTGATAGTTATGGACAACAATAGAGTTCTATGGCTGTTTTAACCACACACTACTTGTTAGTAGGATCAATTCGTTCTTGGTTTTGGTCTATTTTTATTGGCGATGCATGGACCTGACTTTTCTCAGTCCTGATACCGATACCTGGGCTTTAGGTATCGATGCCGAGAACTGATCCAATACCAGCGTTTCATGATTTATGTGTATGCGTCACTGTGTGGCAGAGACCGGGATCATTCTTTCATGTGTAAGGCAACATCAGGCTTGACTTCGAGATTACTTTCCTAACTTTGTAGAACAAAATGTAACAAATAAATTCATAGATATAAATGTACTGAGTTGTAATTTATTCAAATAATGGTATGCACTACCAGATCAGACTTTTGTCACCAATACCCAATCCAGCTGTTTGAGTCAGTATCACACCAACATAGCATATTGGTATCGGTGCATCGCTACTATTGGTGAGATTTGTTGCCAATTATTAAACAAGACAAACAGTCTACAGCCACGCTAGCAGCTTGGGCTTTTCTTAAAAAGTCAGGAGCTAAAACATCTAGTTACGAACAGTGTAAGAAAAACAATCTGTTTTTGAACATTAAAGCATGTAAACATGTTCTAGTAGAAACCCAAAATAAGTATGAACCTGGAAGATGAGCACGATGTGACCACCTCCGTTAAAAAAGAAATATTTCTCCACATTTTCCCCAGTTCAGCTCATCACTATTTGCTCAAGACAGTGACATTAGCATACAACAGAGTTCTGCACGTTTAGCACAGAGAACTTATTGGCAAATCCAGCAGCCCAATTCTGTCAATCTAGTGTTCAAACACAGCAGTGGGTACAGCCTCGCCTCAGCGGTGTGAAAGAAGTGGTAGCTCTTACTGCATACTTAGCTTTGATTCCTCCCTGCATACTACTTTCTGCAGAGTATTGATTCCTCGCTGCATGCTTCTTGCGCTCGGCTTAAAATATGTATTTTGCACGCGAGCCATAGGGGCCTCACCAGACCTGACACACTGGAGCCTAAACTGTTGCTTTACACTTCCCTTGTGGTTGATTTGATCACTCGTATTCTTTTTGCCGTTTGTTCTCCTCAGTTCGGGTAGGCCTAACAGCTCTGCAGTGTCGGCAGAAACACAACTACACAGGATAAGAAAGAAGACACAACCCATGTGAGAAAGCTGCGCTTTGAAGTCTGAGTCCTGTCGGCTTTAAAAGCAATATGTCAGTGCAGTCAGAGACCCGGCAATAAGCTAAACATAACCTTGGCCTGGGAAAGCTGCTATATGCTTGTTAAGGGGTTTGACTTAAAAAAATAAAAAGAGTCTAATCTCGGTTAAAGGATGTAAAATGTCACAGAGGTGCACACGTGGTCTGGCTGAAGGTTTGGATGTCTGAGCGCATCACAGCTGTAAACCGCTGTCACCGGTTTACGAAATGACGGCGTTTATTTCAGGACTTTGGTCCATTAGAGCAGGGGTTCTTAACCTTTTTGACCTCGGGGCCCAACTTTTCAAGTACAAAGTGTCCCGGGGCCCACTCTGACTATATGCATCAAAAGTGTCAGACAACCTGTAGGTCATACAGCAACAGAGCAGTGGGCCTTTGGAGTCAGTAAAAATTTAAGATTTTTGTCCGCATAAAATAAAAAAATATCTTTCAGTATAAATAACTGCCGGTGGCTGTATCTGTACAGGTAAAGGACAGTATAGGGCTGTAACTACACTATCAGTGAACAACTGCCTCAAATTTGAAGAAGATTGGACAAAGTATGACCATTCTACAGAGTTTCTTCCATGAAGAGATCCAGGCGGAGCTCTAAAAGGACATTTGGAGACCCAAATGGACACATGGTAACCACATGATATTCTGACACACTAAAGGTGTTTCTCCCTTTATATTTTGATATTATATGATTTTCCTTTTATTTTTAGCCTTTGCAAACTGCAAAAACTATGTATATATGGTCGAAGACGTGGTGTGTGAGTAGCGGACTTGCTGTGCTTAATGGCTGCGTCCGAGCGCACGAACGAGAATGAGAATAGCTCAGTGACGCAAACGTTGGTTGACGGCTTATGGAAGAGGAGGATAAGGTTTGTACTATAAGTACTAGCGTTTTCTGAAGCCAGTAGCTCCATGGTAACATCCGCTAGCACGTTGTCGGGTCTGTAATGTGTCTTTTTCCATCGAAATGCTGCAAGATACGACTTGCAGCGGTTATGGCGACTTTGGACAGTGTGTGTGTGGGCTCCTTTTGTGAAAAATCCATAAGAAATGAAAGAAAATCAATGATTTCTTTGCAAAGATGAGGATTTTGGGCATGCTGGGATACCAAACACGGACATGTTTTGTGACGTATTTGCGCAAACAAGCCGTTGGAACGGAAGGGGAGGGGATCGAGGATGCCGGTGTTGAACAGGCAAAACCCTTGTTAAATAAATGAGATGATACAATGTGATGATCACAAAGACATTTATTATCATGTGTATGTAAACCTGCATACACAACAAGAAGCCCAACAGACTTTCCCACGAGCGTTGGATGTTTCGTCGCTTGGTGTCGCTTTATTTTTGAAGGCTTCAGTGCTTCGTTTGACAGCATTAGCCCACATTCCACACACTGAGCCCTCGGCTCTGCCTCGTTGCCTCCGTTCACAAAGCCGTACTGAAGAAAGTCAGGGTTGTACTTGCACACACACATTTAGACTTTTGGGGGGTATGGCACCACTGTCGTCTTCATTTTTTCTTTTTAATAACTTATCCATAACTTTCGCTACAGGCTAGCGGCTAGCTGAGTATCTTCTTCTGCTTATTGCAGCTTGTTAAACAACTGACTGACTCATTACCGCCACCAGGTGGTGGGAAGCTATATTGTAACTGAGCGTCTCATGGATAACAGTAATATCTCTGGTGTCTTCAATTGATAACCTATGCGGTCCCGCGGCCCTCGCGGCCCTCTAGGTGGCGCTCACGGCCCAATCATGGGCCGCGGCCCTATCATGGGCCGCGGCCCTATCATGGGCCGCGGCCCTATCATGGGCCGCGGCCCTATCATGGGCCGCGGCCCTATCATGGGCCGCGGCCCTATCATGGGCCGCGGCCCTATCATGGGCCGCGGTCCTATCATGGGCCGCGGCCCTATCATGGGCCGCGGTCCTATCATGGGCCGCGGTCCTATCATGGGCCCGCGGCCCTATCATGGGCCGCGGCCCTATCATGGGCCGCGGCCCTATCATGGGCCGCGGCCCTATCATGGGCCGCGGCCCTATGGTTAAGAATCACTGCATTAGACGACTTGATTTCCTCGGACTCGTTTGTCAACTTGAAGCAGCAGCAGCAACAATGCCCGGTGTTTGACGCAGAGCGTGTGTTATTGAAGGTGAGTGTTCGTGGGAGATAAAACAAAAATGATGGAGCAAGGGAGGGGAGTCAAAAGTTTGCTTTTGGATTTAATCCAAATTTCAAATATGCACAGTCCTATTAGAAAAAGGTGGAGCGGGGAGAGGGCGAGAGGGGCGGTGTTTATCAGGGCTGTAAATTCATGACTGCTGAGGGACAGATTTCACTGCCCTCCTGCACAATGCCATGGGGAACACGCGCGCACACGCACACGCACACACACACACGCACGCACACACACACTCACACACTCTCTCTCACACACACACACACACACACACACACACACACACACACACACACACACACACACACACACACACACACACACACACACACACACACACAGACACACATTTTGTCACTGAAGAGGAAACCACATTGACTTCTATTCGCTGCCTGAATATGTTTGTTTTTAAGTCTGTCATAATACAATATACATGTATGCAATACGCACATTGAAAGTTGTTGAAATCAGTTTAGCTGTGATCATTCCTCCTCTCCATACTGGCCATGAAGCCATCTCTTCCACACACCACTACACTATGAAAGATGGGAGGCAAAATCCGGATCTCATTCTGTGTAAAAAATGTATTGTTAAATTCAGCTGAAGCCAAATCCAGTGGGTATCCTCACCCTTAAGTATGCATAACAACATGGACAAAAAGATTTGAGGAATATATCTCATTTATCACATTTAATTTGTGATTGTTATCTAAAAAATACTCACCAGGCTGTAGCCTATTTAGCCAACACTTAAAGGGAAAATTCACTGATTTTCAAACTTATCTCCATCTATCTGAGTTAGGGATAGTGTAAAAAAATGGCTGCAGTTCTTGCCGATGTGCCTTTTCTCTGTGGTGCAACACCAAAGTCTGTTGTTCTCCCTCCATCCAGTGACGTCTTCAGAGGCAAGGTAGAACTACAGAGTGCTACTTCAGCTTCGTGGCACAATGCTGCTAAAACAAATGGCCTTGTTCTCTACGCTTGTATTGCAAACTAGTTTTCAGCAGCGAAAAAGACGCCCCAAAATATGAGTGTCGAGGATGTCATGGACGAGGATTTTGACAATGTACATTTTGACAGTGTTTTGGCCAGGCGGCAACCTCCGGTTCTGCCGAGTGAAGCCAATGCTGAAGAGTCCTAAACTTGCATTCTCTCTAGTGTCCACCAGGGGGCGACTCCTCTGGTTGTATAGAAGTCTGTGAGAAAATGACTCTACTTCTCTCTTGATTTATTGCCTCAGTAAACATTGTAAACATGAGTTTATGGTCTCAATCTCTAGTTTCAAGTCTTCTTCAATACAGCATGATGTTCATTTAGTAAATGATGGTCCATTTAGAGTCAAACAGACCATAAAGTATGATTTAAGGCGGGCTTACTGTGATTGACAGATCACTGTTGCTACCAGAGCCGTATACGGCGTCTCTACATCACTTCTCCGCATTCCTAATATGGTGACGTTTGTTCATTGGTTGCGAAAAAAACATAGTGGCGGGCGTATTCCAAGATGGCGACAGCGAAATCAACAAACTCGAGGCTTCAAAACAGCAGTCCACAAATCAATGGGGGATGACACCATGACTACGTCCCCTTCTTCTATACAGTCCATGGTTTTGGCCGACTCGGATATTCAGCCGGAGAGAGGCCACTCGAGGCTGCAGCAGCAACGGGGAGGATATGGCCGAAGGGGAAACTCCAGAACCCGACACCGACTGGCGGAGCCTTGGACAGAAACCGAATCATTCTGCTGTAATGAATATCAGAGTGGGCAGTCTCTCTTTGATGCTGTCGCCGACGACAACCCAGAGCGCAAACTGAGAGTGCGTTACCATACATGAAAGCTTTCGTCTGAAAATAACATGATGCAAAATGAAACCGGCAGATCATCAGCACTGACACCAGCAAGCAGAGAGCCTTAACTAATCAACTGCTAGGAATTTCATGGAATAGTTTTAATAACCAATAAATTCAGGTTACTTGACTACAGCTGAGTGAATGACTAACCTAACCTAACCTTTAACCTGAACCACTTTAAGAGTCATTTCTATGAACAGATTCCGAATCTGTACACAACGGGACAAGATTTTGGTCTCTGGAGCGTTCTGGTTTCCGTTTGTTGAGTTTGTTGAGTAGTTTTGACCGATCACGTTTGAGTGAGTTTTGGTTGCATGCAGGCAAACAGTCCAATGGAGAGAAAAAAGATGCGGAAAGTTTTGGCTGAAATCTCAGAACTCATCGTCTACTGTCGGACGATGACTTAGCTTTTTTTTTTACTTGTAAATTGTCCACTAGTGAAACAACTACCATCTCAAGTTACTAATCGGACAATTGACCGGCTCACAGAAGAGGAAGTCCGCTGGCTAACCCGATCCCCGGAAATATTGGCTGTTGCCCCTAGAGACTAAGTCGTTGTCAGACCGATAACCAGTGTGTTGTGAGACTTCTAAACACCTAAATAACCCCAAAGGCTTAACCTTAAAAATAAAATACAAAAAAACAAGGTAAACTTAATTTATGTCGTCACGTACAATCGTACTGTCCACAGCGCAACGTAGCAAAACTCAACCTCTGTGTTTAAAGCATCCTAAGCATTCGGAGATGTGAGCTGCTGTAAAGCATCTCAGAAACAACTTCAGTGTCTCGCTCAAGGACACTTCCACATGTGGAGAAGAGGAGCTACATTTTAAAGTTGACTCACGCTACCCCGCTAAACCACAGCCACCCTTACTCCCTTTTACAAAAAACAAACAACCCGAAAATCAAACGGTGGAAATTGTGAGCACCAGCTTTTTGTCCCAATCCCATTTCTGTCCCCACAATGTGATTAATACGAGTATGCCCACAGCTTACTGGAGCTCCCAGCAGCTCATGGGCCTTATAGATGGATACTGCAGCGCGTCAGATACCACGCACACACACTCCCAACATATAAATCAGCACGCCATAGGACCAATTAAAATGCACTCACCACTTTGAGATTTACACACTGCATGATTCCCTATAGTACCAATTAATTCACGCAAGGAAGAGGGAGAGGCGGTGCAGGTGTACAGTATCTCATACTGCCTTCCTCTCTTATTGAAGAATAGAAGTTATGTGCATTTGACCTTGAGCTCTGCAACAAGCTGGCTCTCCGGCTCCTGGAATGGTATGTAAATAGTGTCGGGGAGAGCTATGGAGGTTTTACAGCCCCATATATCTATGTCTGGCAGAGGCACTTCTCCCGCTCTTTGTCTCTCGCTCTGGCTCTTGCTCTTCACATTGTTACCCCTCTTTGCTGTGCTTTGCATCCATATGAGTTTAATCCCAGCACCTTACACACAAAGCCAACAGCCAACACAAACAGAGTGTGCGTGTCTTTCCTCCTTCCGAGTGAGATTTTAGCACGGATAGAGGAACACCAGGGGCGGTGTGTGTGTGTGTGTGTGTGTGTGTGTGTGTGTGTGTGTGTGTGTGTGTGTGTGTGTGTGTGTGTGTGAGCTTTTAGTTCAGTTGTTTAGAAAGTATGTTTTCCATTAGGCTTGTACTGTATGGAGTCACAGGAGTGCATAATAAAGAATAAATCTGCAAAAGAATAAGAAAATAAATGTGGAAAAATAAAGAACAATAATTAAGGAAATTAAAAAATGTGAAAATATGAAGATAAATAAATAAAATAATAAATAAATAGATATGGAAATATAAAGATAAATAACTGAATGTAAAATGATACGCATTTTTATATATATTTATGACTTTTTAATTTCACAGTTTCATAGTTATTTATTTACTTATTTTCATACAAGTAAATATTTTTATTTTAATCAGCAGGCCTAATACAGGACACTACTATGCGACACGCCTCTCGAAAAGGTTGAAAATGTATAGCTACCCGCAACCAGACCTTTTCTGAGAGCTTAATCTCAACCCAACCTTATCCTCCAAACACAGAGAGCGAAAGGGAAGAAGATCTGACACAACACTGGTTCCTGGTGTAAATAAAAATATACATTCATTCAATGTTAAACACAGCTTATACGCGGATATGTGAGTTCTAGTACAAGAAGGTCAAAAACGCCAGGTGGGGCACTCCCGCACTCGCCTGAACAACGTGGAAATTACTAGAACTCTGAAGGATAGCTTTTGCCCCAGTTAAATGTCACATAGTCTTACAGAGAACCAGTCTCAACTGCCTGCTCCATCTTAGAGATAGAAAGAGGCGCCCTTGCATATCTAGCGCCTAGCTTATCTAGTTGGCCGAACATAACAATATGCGGCTGAATCAACATCTCACACACTGACGTTCCAGAGAAGGCGGATCCCGGACGTGAGCCAGTGTGGGCGGAGATGCTCAGTGCTCCATCAGGCTATTTGAATGCTAAAAACAAATCCGCCTCCTACTATTGCTTTGACCAATAGGCTCCAAAAGGAGGACCTAATATATGAACGCATGCGCACTCTGTTTAAGCGCCTTCTAGCTTTTCATTCACTCCTACAGAGTGAACTTTTTAGGTCCGTGCACGTTTAACTGCTGGACATAATACTTCTGTCACAAATAAACCTTATTGCTTGAATTGAGCTAAACGCCTCGACCTAAGTCTGTTCACCTGAGTTTTCTCCTCAACATGAGATTTATTCTCAACATGGTAGCAGAGGATGGTTCTTAACGATCAGTAGGAGAGACATCTCGTGACGGACTTTTTCTTCTGTCAACAGACAAAACAACAGGTGTTTTCCCGAGAGGCTGGGGATTCCGGAGGCCTGCCGGAACGATTCTTATCACCTCGGGAAACTGATCAAAGCAGCTGCAATCAAAAGGTAAGCGCAGAGCCTATTTAAATGAAATCTGCAGAATTGTATGTAGGAAAAACCAAATTGAATTGATCAGAAGTACCGGGTGTGAGTATGAATTGCTTTGACTAAATTTTTAAAGATAAATTGACGAAGCATTGTGACAGGATTGTTATGACAGCAGTGGGGGTTTTGTAGCATAGAATGTACATGTGTGTGAGTGGATCTAACAGAAATTAAGGATTGTAAGTTCTATAAACTGGCATCGTGTTCACCGTGTAAGTTTTGATAACTGTTCGGAGGTTACACAGCCGTGGCGAAAGCTTCGGTTCGCTGACCAATGACGGTCTGAAAGACTGAATTCCGGGCCACACTGTTGATTTATGCGAAGTTGCAAGCTGAGATTTGGATCGAGTATATAGAATTGTTGTTGAAATACGCTGATGTGACTGTAGTGTGTCTGGAGACTGCAAAACGCCATTTCCTAGAGGGGACCACATTCATGCAATGTTGTACACTGTAAAACGAAGATCCATCCAGAGAATTTTAATTGAAAAAAATAAATTGAGGAGGTCAAATTGAGGTAATTGATGAGGTTTGTGTACCAGTATTGCAGAAGTGGCAGTGTATGGGTTTGCATGCAGCATAGATGATCTCAGGGAGACATCGATTCAATTGTAGCACAAGAATTCGCCATTTCCTTAGGGACCGTGTTCGCACAAGGCGTACACTGTAAACAATAAGGTCAATAGACCTTTCCTGACGAGGTCTGTGTGCGATTATTTGTGGAATCACGGCAGTGTATGGTCGATTGAGTGTTGAGTAATGCCTATTAGGTATCCATCTCCTTCGGGACCGTGCTCGTGAAAACGCTATAAGAGCAGATCTATATGTGATTTGTGCGTATTTCAGTGACGGCAGTGTATGGTGTCAATCTGGTATGGATGTGAGTGACTGTGTGAAGCGTACAGGTGTTAGAGAGTACATGTGTAGTTGTAAAGTTGTAGTGTTTTTCACCAGGTTGGTGTGCTTTTCAGAGATTGACGGTCAGTGGAGCAGAGCACACGCATAAGACACAAACTTTGCACTCAAACACAGAACCACAAACACTAGAATAGAAGAGGAAAGCTGAGGGTTAATATATGTAATAGATATCCATAAGAACCGTGAACAGAGTTAGGAGCGAAGACACAGCAGGCAAAGGCACAGAGGCAAGGGAGTGAACATCTTAGATAAGAAAGACAGCTGCAGCCAAAGCAGGGAGAGATAACAACTAGGACAGAGGGCACAAGAACATTTGACAGGAGCTTTGGCTCCCTCTGGTGGTACTTCAGGAACTGCACAAGAACATTTGACAGGAGCTTTGGCTCCATCTGGTGGACATTCGGGAGTACTGCATCCAAACATTTTATATTGAAAATTTTGAAATTTGAAATTTGAAATTTGAAATTTGAAATTTGAAAAAAAAAAAAAAGAATTTTGAGAAAAAAAAAAAGATTGGAATTGATTAAAAAAACAAAAACAAAAAAACAACTTGAACTGAAAAAAAGAAGAAGAAGAACACAAGAAGACATGGCTGGAGCTGTGGCTCCATCTGGTGGCTACTCAGAAGCACTGCGTGCAAAACTGAAAAAAGCTGTAAAAGCCACAGGAGGCAAGGCTGCATGGAAAAGAGACAAGATTCATTGGGATAACTGCATGAAACGATGGCAAGAGGAGGGATGGTGGAAGGCGGCCAGTCCACTACCTCCATCGATCAACGACCTCCTGCTCGTTACCAACGATTTGACAAAACGAGTGGCCTACGCACAGACTGCAGAGAGAAATCAAACGACAAATCAAACCAAGCGATGGGGGTTCGCTAACCCACTGAAGCAAGCCCGCAAAGACAGAGAAGAGGAACAGCGAGTGGCAATGATGGCACTAGGAACGGCCATGACGGATCGGATACAGGTGGACATGCCGACCGGAAAAGAACAAACCAGGCCCCATCAGGCACTCGACATCACCCCCCTCGACATCACCCCTACCACTCAAGCCCCGGTAGGTCTGGAAAAGACTGCACAGGAACCGGGCCAGGCATCTCTGGCCTCGGCCCCTCCCCCGCCCTCAACTGGCCTGTCTCCAGCACTTCCTCTGGTTCCTCCCCCCAGTATCACCTTCGGTCCCATGGCCCGCCCCCCAAAGCCAGAAAAAGAGGAGCACCTGGAAAAAGGGGAGCATCCTATTTCTGCTACAACTGTGGGAAACCGGGACACTTCGCAAGAGACTGCATGTCAGCACTGCAGCAAGCACAGAGAGGAAGAGGACAATACTCCAGAGGAGGAGGCGGACATGGCTATGACGGACAAAGACCACAGCAAGGGGCCCATCAGGCTCCTTGGGACGAGGGACATGGTCCCCAAGGCGGGGCTCATGCCACACAGGCAAGTAGCCAACAACAATGGCCCGGAGGTTACAACAGTCCTCCCTATTGACACGCCCCTCAATCACTGGCGTCACACACTCTACATTTCGGCCTCACCAGCGAACCCTTAATCAGGTGCTCAGTAAATGGACAGGATCACACCTTCCTCGTCGATACTGGAGCCACCTGTTCGAGTGTGATGACTACGCAACCGTTGTGTCAGTGGTGGGAGTCTCTGGTACTCCAGTTCGACAATGTTACACCACCCCTCTCCCCATCACATTTCAAGATGCAACCTTCATGCACAGCTTTCTCTCTGCTCCAAACTGCCCTGTCAACCTGCTAGGACGCGATCTGATGACTCGCCTCAATCTGATTATCTGGATGAACCAAGACGGTGTCCATGTCTCGTCCAACCCACCAACTAGTACGTTGTCCATGCCAGTACGCATTCTCTCCCTTGCTCCCATTACAGAGACAGTGTCCCCCACAGACGAAGAAGTTTACTGGCTACGCTGTCTCCAAACTGGCCCCCAGACCCCTGCCATCCAATATTGGTTCAACATTCTCAAACCAAAAATCACTCAGCTTTTCCCATACAAAACTCCCCTGGACCACGTCCATTGCACTCTAAATGTCACACACGCACAGGGCCACCATCTTGCAACATCCCCAACCGCTCACTGTTGCCACTCTTCTCTCATTTCTGGGTTTAACAGGCTACTCACGAGCCCATATCCCAGACTACACCAACAACACCACCATTCTCAGAGAGATGTTGAAGGAAGTGGGCACCAGAAATCTTACTGCCACCCTCACATGGACAAAAGAAGCTGAAGCAGCTTTCTCCCACTTGAAGCAAGCACTTGCACATGCCGCCGCACTCATTTCCCCAGACTACTCCCTACCGTTCCACCTTGATGTTTCTGAAAGAGACAGCCTACTCAATGCTGTACTCTTCCAGAAAAAGGGGGGTGAGAGACAGGTACTGATGTATCATTCTTCAAAACTTGACGCTGTGGAAAATGGTCAATCCACGTGCGCAAGATATGTTGCAGCAGTGGCAAAAGCGATTGAAAAGACTTCTCATATTGTAACATCCGCCCTGAGCTCACAATCGAGCACATCAAAGAACATCAAAAGAAAGCAGGACCTTAGGAATGGTCCGAATGGACACGAAAAGGAGCCTCAAAAGACAAAGAAGGTCTGTGGAGAGCCCACGACGGCAGAGTGGTTGCCTCAGCAGAACTGTGTGCAGCACTCCTACCAGGGGCCCACGGACCTACACACGAGGGAAAGAAACGGACATTGGACAATTTAAAACAACTATGGTGGCATCCGCACATGGAAGCGATATCTTTCCTCTTCTGCGATGAATGTCAAATTTGTGGAAATCACAACCCAAGAAAACCATTCAAGACACCGATGGGATCTTATCCCGTGCCCTCTGCCTGTTTCCAAGACATCAGCATAGATTATACAGATATGACCAGAGAACAGAGTGCAGGGAAAGAGGTACATCGTGGTAATGGTAGACAGATTTTCAAGATGGGTGGAAGCAATTCCCACCAAGAGAGAAGACGCGCAGACAGTTGTAAGGTGGCTGCAGACAGAACTGATTCCCCGTTACGGAGTGCCGAGATGCATCCGCTCTGATAACGGATCACACTTTAGCAACACCATGCTCGCACAGGTAGAGCAATCTCTGGGAATCACACACCGATTCGGGTCAGTCTATCGCCCGCAATCTCAGGGCCTGGTGGAACGAGCGAATCAGGCCCTTGAGAATTGCGGCAGTGTACGGTTGATTGCGTGCAGCGTAATGTCTCAGGGAGACATCAATTATTGTTTCAATGTATGTTTTAAATCTCCTTTACTTTTTACGACTGAATTTTATTTCTTACACTGTTTCTTTAATTGTTTTTAAATCTCCTTTTCTTTTGCCTCATGTTTTGATGCTTTTAATGGTTTTATGTGAAGCACTTTGAATTACCTTATTGTTGGAATGTGCTATACAAATAAACTTGCCTTGCTTTAAGGCCAAAATTGCCAAAGTTTGCGCGGGCTCCAAATTAACATGGGTTGAGGCCCTGCCCCTGGCCCTTATGGCCATGAGGTCCGGAAAAGGGGGAGAAACACATCTCTCCCCACACGAGATCATGACTGGCCGGCCGATGCCAGGTCCACCCAGAGATGGAGGTCATATGCCACCTCTGGATGTACAGCAGATTGAAATGTCTGACTATATGAGTGCCCTAACTCCCCTTACTGAAGCTCTCTCCAAACAGATCGAGAGGACTCGAGCAGTACCTGAAGCAGCGGCAGCTGGAAAGCAGATACAAGTAGGTGATTGGGTCAGGGTCAAGGTTCACAAGCGCAAGTGGACTGACCCCAGGTGGACTGGGCCGTACGAGGTGAAGGAGGTTACTTCACACTCGGTTCAGGTCAAGGGCAAATCAGGCGTCCCTTGGCACCACCTGACACATTGTGTCCCAGCACCGGTACCAACCAGAACACTAGGAGAAATTCGTACTAATTTGGAAAATGCATCAGGAACTTAGATTATGCAATCTTATGCAAACCCCGCCGACCGAGGTCGGCAGCGCTTCACCTGGGAAAGGGTGGGATGTGGGAAGAAAACTATAATGGGGGTGGGAATGGGCATACTAGTTGCCTTACTGATCTGGGGATTAGAAACCAAGTATCAGACACACCAGCACCCATCTCATTCAACTGCCCCTCTTCCCTCTCCATCCCCGAATCAGACACACACCCGAACTAGACATAGCACCCCACCAGTTTCCGATCCAGACGATTCAGATGATAGGGACCTAAACATAGAGTTACAGCCATTGAATGAGTAGTTCCAAAACATAGAAGTTCACACCTAGCAGGTGTGAAAAGGGGGATTTGTAAATAAAAATATACATTCATTCAATGTTAAACACAGCTTATACGCGGATATGTGAGTTCTAGTACAAGAAGGTCAAAAACGCCAGGTGGGGCACTCCCGCACTCGCCTGAACAACGTGGAAATTACTAGAACTCTGAAGGATAGCTTTTGCCCCAGTTAAATGTCACATAGTCTTACAGAGAACCAGTCTCAACTGCCTGCTCCATCTTAGAGATAGAAAGAGGCGCCCTTGCATATCTAGCGCCTAGCTTATCTAGTTGGCCGAACATAACAATATGCGGCTGAATCAACATCTCACACACTGACGTTCCAGAGAAGGCGGATCCCGGACGTGAGCCAGTGTGGGCGGAGATGCTCAGTGCTCCATCAGGCTATTTGAATGCTAAAAACAAATCCGCCTCCTACTATTGCTTTGACCAATAGGCTCCAAAAGGAGGACCTAATATATGAACGCATGCGCACTCTGTTTAAGCGCCTTCTAGCTTTTCATTCACTCCTACAGAGTGAACTTTTTAGGTCCGTGCACGTTTAACTGCTGGACATAATACTTCTGTCACAAATAAACCTTATTGCTTGAATTGAGCTAAACGCCTCGACCTAAGTCTGTTCACCTGAGTTTTCTCCTCAACATGAGATTTATTCTCAACACTGGTTAAATACCCAGATAGGCTAAGCTCTGCCCTTTTATCTCTCCTTGCTCCTTTTTATTGAAGAGAGTAAAAAACATAAGGTTAAAGTTAATTTGCCCATCATTATATTGTTTCAATAAAGGACATATACACTTTGTAACTGTTTCCCAGAGCATTTCACTGAAAGGAAACTCAATAACTAAGCTTACAGTAGCTTTCGGCTATACAACAGTTTACCTCAGACGCTGCTCTGGGTCAATAGGAACCCGTCTGCAAGAATCTATTGGAACCTTTTGTAGAAAAGTGCTGCCTGTAAGAATAGCTTTGATGCGAAATATTCCCAGGAAGTATCTCGCAATTTTGTGTTATTTATTTATCACGCAATTGGAGTTAGCCTTTAATGCAAGCGCCCAAGTTATTTTTTGACCAGCACCTGCTGGAAAAACAACACCAAACCTGCAAACTGCAGTGCAATGCCTGCATCATGGCGTTTAATCTAAGATGTGGTTGAAAGGGCTGGATCGCAACGGCCCCTGTAATCGTCTGATAGCCCCCATCACACACACACACACACACACACACACACACACACACACACACACACACACACACACACACACACACACACACACACACACACAGGTCTAATTGTCTGCATGAGAGAGGTCCAATTGATTGGGACTAGGGGACCCTCACAGTATAAAACCATGCTTCGTAAAGAAATCGGCCTACACACGTGGACATGCACACACGCACGCACGCACACACGCACACAATCACATCCACAAACACCTCCTACCCCCTCCTGTCACACCCCACTTTAGAAAATCAACCTCGTTGCCTTTTGCGCTTTACCATTCCCTCCTAGGGCCCTGATTGGCTCAAATGGCTCCACGGGAATCGATTTTCTCAACCTAATCGAAACCAAGTGAGAGAAGAAAGAAGAGAGCACGCATGGTGCACACACAAGCAACCATAAACCTGATTTTCACCTAGCTTTG